>NC_136495.1:41134670-41157170 GCF_053919585.1 Euprymna scolopes | reverse complement strand
TGGTCAATGTAGGGGCAACCCTTCATACCAATTGTCACTATCCAGCTCCCCTACTCCCCGGGGAGCTGGTCCCCATTTACCCTTCACTCCTCACATTAAAAATCGGCCCTGTGCCTAATTTGCTCGGTGGGGGAGCAAATAAATACCATCTGTTCCGGCATATACTGCAAGCTATGACTAGCTATGACTAGCAAAGACCAGATGTGGGGGCAGCCCCACATGTTTGACCTTTAACCAGCTCCCATTTCCCACCTCTCGGGAGCTGGTCCCCTTTTCCCCTTCTTCCTCCCTTCACTCCTCACATTAAAAATCGGCCTTGTGCCTAATTTGCTCGGTGGGGGAGCAAATAAATACCATCTGTTCCGGCAGTTACTGCCAGCAAAGACCATATGTAGGGGTGATTCTACATATAAGACCTTGGCCAATGTAGGGGCAACCCTTCATACCAATTGTCACTATCCAGATCCACTACTCCCCGGGAAGTTGGTTCCCATTTCCCCTTCACTCCTCGCATTAGAAATCGGCCTTGTACCTAATTTGCTCGATGATGGAGCAAATAAATACATCCCCATATAAGACCTGGGTCAATGTAGGGGCAACTCTTCATACCAATTGTCACTATCCAGCTCCCCTACTTCCCGTGAGTCGTCCCCATTTTCCATTCACTCCTCACATTAAAAGTCGGCCTTGTGCCTAATTTGCTCGGTGGGGGAGCAAATAATTACAGCTTTTCTTGGCCTTTTGGCCAAGATCAAAGTGTAGTATCTGCCTTACTACATTCCGACTCATACGCTGGGGAGATTTTAAGTAGATACACTCCATGGTAAGAATGACGTATTATGGTGACAGTGTCTTAGTGTTGAGAACTTAATAAAGTCTTCTCAAATATTTAGCTCTTAGTTTTGTATGACCCTCGACCCCCACTTACCCCCTACCGGCTCTATGCATAAGTGTCTTGGACCCCAAATGAGGGCCTGGCAGTAGATAATACCAGGCCCGGGGCGAAGCACTAATTAAGATCTGTTCTTACTATATGCTGTACTTATGTTTGTAACTTTGTGATATAAAGGGAGGGATACCTTTTCTGTATTAATTTAAGGTATAATGATCACCCATTTTACAACCAATCAATCTTAAAGCAATTCAAGTCATTCTCCAGATTTTTCAAGTTGTTTTTAAAGGATTCCAGTTAGTTTTAAGCATTCAAGTCATTCTTAAAACCATTCAATTCATCCTTAATTTCATTAAAGTTATTCTAAGTCATTTACTTTTTATTTATTTAAGTCATTTCAGTCCATTTTTTTCGGTCATTTTAGTTTATTTTTAAGAATTTCATGTCAATCCTACATTCACGCATTCATTCATTACACGAGAGCACGTGATTAATGGCTATTGGTCTTGTTTTGAATTTAAAAAAAAATATTAATACTCAGACATTTTAGATATGAATATATATATATATATATATATATATATTTTTACATAGGCATCACCACATTATCAAGGCCCAGAGGCCACTCAAGGATATTTGCCATATATAGATGTTTACTATATTAAATATCTACATATACATAAGAGCTAGATGTAGACCAATTTACATGATGATTAAAAAAATAAGAACGAAACAGGCTAGCTTATCAAGTTTCGTTTCTCGCTCAACAGTGCTAAATCGAGAAAAGTTGTGATAAAAAACTGTCATGAATATGGCGGAGGAGAGAAAGAAAATAATACAACAAATCAAAACTATATAATAATCAAATGGCAATTTCTCTATTCATCTAAAAATTCTAGATACCATTTTCATTAATTTTTGACAACTTTTCTTTGCAAATAAAAATAAAATGCACCATAAACGAACATTTTTGTAAAGCCTAAGGAGGCTACACGACGGCCCCAAAACGGTCGCGTAGCTGAAACAATAATGTAACTAAACAGAAAAAAAACGGTAATAAAAAATAAAACGCATATTTGCTCTACAACAGTATTGAACACTTTCTTCAATTACCATTTCTACTATATATATATATATATATATATATATATATATATATATATATATATATATGTAGATGTTTATTTAAAAAAAGAGATAAGTATATATGTATGTACTCGCACGTGTGTGACAACGTATATTTGTAAAAAAGCACACACAAATATGAGCATAACTTAGCGATAAGCGTGAGAGGAAAGTATTTGCATGTAGTAAAAACATACAAACAGGAAATAAGCAACAGAATATAACTAATCCGTATAAAAATTCGAGAGACACAAAAGTATTCATAATAGATAACTATATAAGGAGAAGAATGTGATGAGGAGAAGAATGTGATAGCGAGAAGGGCGGCATGAGGGTAAAATCACGTCCGTTTTCTCATTTCAACCAGAGCGCCATTAGCGCCATTTCTTTAAATATTGGTCGGGGTGTTTCGCATCGAGAACAAATCAATAGCAGGGATGGATGCCATCGTTCGCGGAGGAGTAACGAAGTGCATTCTCCTATCTTTATATGGCTTCATGCGGCCTGCACCCATCCTTTACGATCCGGCGCACTTCCCCGAAAGAATCTCGTTAAGCGCGAAACACGATGCCTCTCAATAAAGATAATGTCATATAAATGAGATCTCATATCTCGTGGTAAAACACGGAATTATTCTAGTACGCTTAGCGAGGCATGTAAGCAATCATGTATGATTGTGTATTGTCTGGTCCGTAAATATTAATAAGAATAAAACACTTTCCATCTAAAATTGCACAGTAGGAAATACGGGGATACAGGCGGAAGCTACTTCAGTTATTGTGTATTACAGTATCACAGTTAGCCTGGTTCAAAATATAACATATTTTACTTCCATATTTCTTACATTCAATTCAGAATCTCTCAGATGATCTACCTGACTATCATTAGCCGATACATAAAACGCACAGACACACACATGCAATTATATATATATATATATATATATATATATATATATATATATATATATATATATATATATATATAACGAGAAAATAAATGACAAAGATTAATAAATTACACAATGGACAATTTTTACTCATAATTCATTAATTAATCGAATATTTCGAAAGTTACTGCGGAATCAATTTAGAAAATTATTTTGCCATTAATATATATATATATATATATATATATATATATATATATATATATATATATATATATATCTTTCTCACTTTTTCTACTTCTTTTTCTCTCTCTGTCTATTTCTCTCTCTCTTTGTATATATATATATATATATACATATATATATCTTTCTCTCTTTCCCCCTTTCTTTCTTTCTCTTTCTGTCTCTCTGTCTATTTCTCTCTCTTTATGTATATATATATATATATATATATATATATATATACATATATATGTGTGTGTAGTCATCCACATATCATACTGTTTCGTTGTATCACAAATCAGCAGTGTGGTTAGACTAGCATTGCTCCCTAGCCAAAGACTGACCCTAGAACTATCGCGTTCTACCCATCGATTCACGGGAGCGGCGCTCGCATATGACATCAACAAATGTCTATTTCAAACAAACATTTGTCCACCACTTGTATAGTGCTGAAGCCTATTTTCTTTTTATTTACAAACAAAGAGAGAGCCTCGAATTTACAGCCAATTAAGTGGTGAATGTGATAATTTACGAAAGTGCTCTACCCAAATAGGGAGACTTAAAATATAATTAGTAATCCTCATACAGTTCTGTTTCGTTGTATCACAACTCATCAGTGAGGCTAGACTAGCAGATTATATATATAGGCACGATATATATATATATATATATATATATACATAATACACACACACGCACAGACACACACACACACCCACCCACACACACATATATATAATTACTTCTCATTTTTGTTCTGAAATTGCTCTTTTCATATTCAAGATTTGTTGAAAGCATTTTCTAATAGCAATAATAGGCCTACCAAAACCGACTTCGATCACTTTAAACAGTCTATATGCACTGCGAATCTCTAACCTCTAAAACCTCTGTTTTCACTTTTCGTTATTATTTGAAAATACCATTTTTCCTACTTTTATTTATTCATACTGATTTACGTATTCCCTTAATTTTTTTAAAAATTCAAACGGTACATGCATGTTATCGCACCAAACCATCACTAATCGCCAGTGAAAAACAGGTGATGTCATTTCGACCACTGTCTCTAGTTGTTTGTTGTCAAATGTTTTCACTTTTTTTAACTCTTCCATTAATAGTATTTAAGTTAATTCCAGTTTTATTTTGTTTTTTTAACATGTAAAACCAAACAGTTATGAATTATTTCACGAGTATTGTCATTGTAAGAACGACGTTTAGAATAAACATTCCAAACTCCCAAAGTTAAGAACGGATTCCGGAATAGATACAACGAATCTCCCCATCCTGAGAACGGCGATCGGAATAGCATCCTCCAATATCCCCATGTAAAGAATCATTCCCCCTTTTTGTGAAGGGGATGTGGAAAAGTAAATCCCCAAATTTAACCGTGATAATTGTTGTCAATGTACTCACCTGCAAATGCTAAAAAAATAAATGTTGAGTGGTTATGGAGGTAGGAGTTAAGTACAAACTGGCAACGATTGAATCACAGTGTATAATATAGGTCTGTATATCTTTATAAGTACTTGCATCCGCAAAAATGGTAATGAGGTTTCCGTGAACCGCGTAGATGAAAACCTTTAAAAGTAGTCGTTCTTAAGAAAATTTTGGAGTTGGACCCTAATGTACAAACTTACCCACTAAATAAATTATTGTGTGTTAGAAAAATCGGCGTGTTTGGTGTAAGAGTCTATCAATTTATACATTTATTTTTGCTTGTTTTTGAACTTGTAGTATGATTAATATAAGCTACTTACACCAAGTGGCTTGATGTTCTGTCTGGGGCGATATCTATAAGACTATACATAAACACACACACAAACACACACAGACACACACACGCATACACACACACATATATATATATATATATATCTGTCACAATCAAGTTTGTACAATAACAAATTTTATTAGGTGAACGATAAATGTGACGTGATGTAAATACTGTTAAATTACTCATCCGTTTTACATAAGAAGAAGTGTTGTGCACAGTTCTGATTTTAATGCCGATAATATAAAAAATACGTCGCGTTCCTACTCTCATGTATAATGCAATGAGTTTTTAAGACTTACCAAGGAACAATTTAAGCACTTGCTCCAGAAAATAAATGCAATGAAGAGCTAATATATTTTTATCTTACGTTTATGTCAATTCTTTATGTTTATAGTGAGTTCTCATTTTTTCAACATACCTTAATATTTGAGTAAAATTCATGTTTATTAATGTACTGTAACATAGCAATAACCATACATATTTCCCCAAGACGTAGATTTGGCTTTTAAGTGTATTGCAGACATTTCAACGGGGTATGTTTTATTTAGATTGCTTAACTTGAGGTTATCATTCGACATTATGTTGGTCTTTCAGGTCTTAATTATACATAACTAGGGCTATGACAGTAGCATATTTGTTCCTTATTTTTATTCTCAATTATACACCCATTGATATCTTATATATTTTTTATGCAGAGTGATGTGGTTCTCTGTTGTTGTTGTCGGATATATACTCGAGAGTCAAAACAATGAAAAGAATATGCTGTTGTCGTAGCCCCAGACATAATTATGATCATTGCCAAAAGTTTCATTTTTCCATTAGTTATCGCTCTACTCACCGAATTAGGAAAACATAAGTGAAATAGAAAGAAAGCAAAGATTGATATTAAAGTACAGTGTAAATAAAATAACATAGAACGTACGATATTATGAATCGACTTTAATTTAGAAATGTCAGATACATATACATGTACGTTTTTTTTATGCGGTAGAAATATATCAAACAAATAGCTCTTCATTTCGACATAGCCTTTTAATTTCATAGAAAACATGCGGCTAGTCTTTCCTTATATAATGATTGTCATGGAAAATTCTTGACTGAGTGTAAAGCTTTGTACCATATCTTAATGTTTTCGCAATATATCTTCTTTGTATCCCTAGTGCAAATAATATTACAGTACTCGTTCGTGCGCTTAAAATAAAACGAAATTGCCATAAACAATTTTGTATCCATTACATTCCAATCCGTGTAAAACCTTACCGCAAGAGTTGTTTCCTGTATGATATAACATAGTCCACCTCAAGTCTAATGTCAGGAAATATTTGTCATAAATCGTACTAATAAGTCATAAAAGTCCGTTCATTTTATGCAATATTTCTAATTCTGTCATAATAGTCGCCAAATTCTTCTGGAGATCTATATAACCTATTCACGCTGATTCTTGATTGGCTTTTACACTTGTTAATTAGTAAATCAAATATGCATTTTTCGTTGCTTTACTCGCAATATTTTCTAGCAACTCGCAGTATAAAGTCTGCATATTTACAAATCAGATTAAAAATATACGTAAATTGATGGTCAGTATTTGACAAACAACTGGACACCTTGCGTTGCCCGGTCGTATAAGCCTTAACATGATATTTTAATTCATGCAGATTTCGTATAATAGAATTAATGCTCTATTGAATATTATAAATTACAAGGAATAATTCGCTAAGTGGACTAATTCGCAAAAAAATAAATAAACAAAAATAATGGTAATGTCATTCATCAATTTCTGTCTCTGTTTATTTACCATATAACTTCAGCTGATATTTGGGTTTGAATATGTATGCCCTGGAAAAGCCACTTGTGATTAATATTTTGTTTATAAATACACTAAGTAAGAAATAATTTGCAGCGCTTTTAAATGACAATTCTTTCTTTTATCATAAATTTAACTCATTAATAAAAAAAAACGAAATGGTGAGGTACACCCCGGTAGGAGATGAGATCATTCAATCTGCAGTTGAATACTTTTACGGATATCTTTAGATGACATGATTCCGTTTTATGAAAAACTAATGAATTGCTAAGAATTGAATCATCCTTGATTTGCTGGGGATTTTTCCCCTTGACCCCCTGTAAAAATGATTTTTTTTATCTATAAACAAGGAAGACTTTTTATAAGGATCGAATTCTTCCAATTTCTATATTTATCGGATGAATTTCTGTACCAGAAATATCAAAGAACACTTTCAAACATATAAATTGCCTGTTGGGGAAATTTGTAAAAGATACGCTCAGCTGTTTCGGAACTTATGATGAAGGAACACACACAGAAAGTGACTTTTATATAATTGAAGAGAAAGAGATTCTTGCATCATCTCATTTTTACATGGACCACTAGTCTCTTCTGTTACAGCCTTTGTACAATTGCTGAAGAGATTGATCGCTGTGCTTTACTCTATAAGAAGCTCTACAAAATAGTTCACCGAGAATAAACGACGACTGTCTTCCTGCTGGTGAAATAACAGCGTTTATGCTAAATTTTTTACTATATCTTTGTCCAACTGTACTTGATATCAACACTGCAGATAACTTTACTTGCTTGCTCCCTCGTGCTAGAATCAAACGTAATTGCCATGCACAGAAGTTGTATCCATAATATTTTGATCCTCGACATAAGTTATGGTCAGATAACCTGCGCATTTCTACGCTCAAAACGTGGTCATGTTCAAATCCAATATCAAGAAACACTCTTCATGACTAGTACCTGTGATTTATCAATTTTTTTCGTCCATGCCATAATTTTGATCCTTCCATAATATCTGTTGCTTTTAACTGATTAGATCTTTGCACTTTAATGCTGCTAACCGATTTGCTTTTAGTCCTTATTATCTGCTATATAATATAATGACTGCATACATTCTGTTCTGGGCCACACTATCGTAGGTTTTCAACAACAGATGCCACATATAAAACCATTACATCTAGCCTAATAGCCACTAGCTAATGTAACTTTTAAATACTATTATAGACACATTCAATCGTTATAATAAAATTTTTCATTGCATCCGATGAGCAACGCAATCCCAACATCTTTAGGGAAAGAATTTCCATGTTTCGCTCTAAATATTTAAAATTAACACTGCTAGCAGTTATCACAGCGACCAATTCTACATTTTCCACAGATACTGTGATTACACAAATTGTAACTCATCCATACATTCATAGGCATAGAATAATATTTTCGATTTCCAATTCATAAATAATAATGGCTCTCTATTAATTTCCGGCAATTCTGATTTTCTGCGCTCTGATAATTCTCATTTTCTGGAATCAAATTCTACGCTTTATAAATGGACGGTTATAAAAAGTGCAATATAGCGTCCTTTACATACAAATTACTTTTCACACCATCAAGTTCGTTTCATACTTAGGTCATTACTGTCTTGTGTGTGTGTGTTTCACTTCACAATTCGCTAGGCATTTGCTATAAACATCACAAGTCTCAAAATATTGTGTATCCACAAAAACATAGAAGATAAACAAAAAGGCATGCGCCGCTAATAATTCTTATTATAGTCCGTGTATCCGTTTGTACCTGTGCGTGTGTTAATCTGTGTGTTTTCAGAAACAAATAACGTTTTTTGTTTATACAATCGGAAAAAATAAGTGTATATAAACATATCAGACTGCAACTTTTCCTGAAATAAACAAAAACGATGCGTCGCAAATGGTTTTCATTATAGTCAGTGCATGCGTATGTTTGTGTGTGTGTGTGTGTTTTTAACAAAGAACTTCTTTGTAAGAACAATTGCACAAAAATAATAAATGTATTTATTCTTTTGGAGAAAAAAGACAATTTCACAAAAATATAAGTGTATTACATCATACAGCTTTTTCGTAAGATAAATATACATATATACTCAGTAATTTTGCAGTACATTTTTATTTTTATTGTATTTCTATTTAAACAAACTGAGCCATAGCAAAGCGTGGCCGGGTACAGCTAGTAGTTAATAAATCATGACTCTTAAGTATATAAATAAATGCATTTTTCAGTTATAAACCTGTAATTGTCCTCGTAGACTTCTTATTAGATTTAAATTATATGCAAATTAATGTTCAAACTTTGAGATTCCAACGTAAATTACCGTTGCATCATTTGCACGAGGCACCAGTAAAGGATGCAAAACAAATATCTTAATAAAGATGTTCGTCGTGTTTCTTGTTACAGATATTATCAAATGTTCCACAAGTACGTAAAGAAATGTTCCATTGAAGAGAAGCAGAAATAAAAACATCCAAATTGTCTTCTGGTCACACAAATAAACTTTATGGACATATTTATGTATAATACATTTTGCATTATCTGTAGAAAACAGCAGCGGTGTTTAAAATCAAACTTTCGCTCTTGTTCGGCATTGTCGTCATAGTATCATTATTATTGAACTGAAAACATTATCAGTGAATCGAAACTATAATTATCTCGGTTGAAATGAGGACACATCTGGTATTTAGCTACCCCTCCGCACCTTCCCGAAAAAACGAGAAATGCATATATTTACCGGAGTGTCGTGTCGCCATGTTCAAGAAGCAACGTTGAGATGCGCGTGTGTGGAATAAAGAAAGGAAAACAGAAAAATGTATTCAGTCCCTTCCTTTTTTTTTCGCAGAAAGGAAGAGAATAACTGCGACGGAGTACAATATATTCATTACTTTCTGCATCCTGAAGGAAGACATGGCTTCGATCAATCGGTCGACAACATCAATCAGATCGTCAGTGCCGGCAGCAAGAAGAATCGCAATGATCATATTTCCTTCGAGTTTTTGTTTTACATTCTCCACCATCAAAGTTTCCATTTCTAGTGTTGTTACAATTGTGGGTGCAAGCAACAATGATTGAGTACTCCCCTCTCTCTCTCTCTCTCTCTTTCTCTCTCTCTTTCTCCCTCTCTCACACACACATACACTCACACAGGATATGTTCCTTACTTTCTCTCATTTTTGCTAAAGCGAAGGAATATATGTATTGAGAATAATGTAAAATACAGGACATGAAACTGGCGTATTTCTACGTAAAATAGAAAGCATGACAAGATAGGTAAATCATTATAGTTATCTCCCCCAAGGTAACGTGTATGATGTGGTCTTTGGCATTAGTCGAGGAATTTTAGAACGACTCTAGATCTATGATATTAGGCATGAACCACACCGACTTTTAATATACATTGCTTATAAATTATGTTTTAGCAAAGAAAATATATATACAGACTTACATGTATAATGTAATAGAAATACGTTAACCATTAGGAAATAGAGTGGGAAATGGTAAACCAGTGCTACTTAAAAAAGAAACAGTAATGCTTACATGCCACAATTGAGAAAAACATTTTATAACAAAATACAGGGTGCCCCCCAATAAACGGACCCCAACCGTTACTTAGTGTTTTGTCCAAATGAAATGAAACTTTGGTCATAACTAGTTTATTATATTACAAGATATTACATCAAAACACTAGGATCTTTGGCCTTTTTTTTCTTCGTTGACTTTAAACTGCTCAGAAAAACAATTGAATGGCCTCTGTTTTTTGGGGGTCACCTGTATTTTATAAATAAGAGTTTATAGGCATATTTAAGTTACTTTTAGAAAGTATAGATTTATGGCAATTCGTGTTAGATAAAAAAAGTTGGCAATTTAGTCCAAAAAATTCGAAATGAGTGAATATGTATGATAGTAATACTAGTATGTTAGTTTTTGGCAGAGTGGAAATGTGCACAAGTTTTCCTTGGTTTATCTTGTTTATGCTACTGTGTGTATAGCCGTGCGTAGCAATTCACTTGTGTTTGCTTGGCTAGCGGTAGTGAGTAAAATGGGTTCACGAGATGAATGGTCTCATAGTCACAAGGAATTTTGTTACTTGTTCTGCTCACTATAGACACTATGTGGGGTGGGAGGTTAGCATACATTCTATTGAAAGAGATTGAGGCCCTACGATTAGCTACATTAAGAATATAAGCTAGGTTCGATATGCGGAGATGCATTGTTAAGTTAACTTGATAGAAATTAAATATTTCAAAATAAAAGAGACGGGAAACGAAGAGGGCATAAAAGCCGAAATCTAAAATATAGAAAATAAAAATTGTGACTCTGATCACCACAGAAAATAGAACGTGAAGAAAGGTTATGTTTATCGTATAATTTAAGTTGCCATGGCATTTCTTCGCATGCACAAGTAGCATATCTATTACATAGCTTCATAGAAGTACTAACTAATCACAAACAAAAGTAACCAGAAGCACAAGGTATGTCGATTTGTCAGTGCCTCTTGACCGTTACCGAAATATCATGTTTTCTTTTTTGTTGTTTTTTATCCTGTCATTAACCTGTTCATTAAGTCAAACACGTAAAAATACACTTGAATACACACGCACGGCATTTATACGATAATATATTAATAGATTATATAACCCAATAGAGTGAATCTGGATTACGCATACATCAAATGCCACACATTATCACGTGCTGATATCAGTCCGCAGCACCTAATAGCTCGTATGTTAAATATAGCTATACGGTAATAATTATGTATATATAATATATACGCGTCGTATATAATTATGTTTGTATATATGCAGTTTATATGTCTATAAATATCATTATTACTCACATATATAATGATGGATGTCCGGTCTGCGTATTTTGTAATTGTTTTATTTTTATATTCAGCCTTCTCAGGATTATGGAGACAGATTAACATATACATTCTTTAACTCGTGATATGAATAATTATGATTCGTTTCGCCTAAATTTATTGGGTCTGGGTTTTTGCTTGCTATCTATATTGACTATAACTTACAGAAATTATATAAAATAAATATAGGTGCTTTATTAAATATTCGGGATCTGGAGTAGAAGTAACGGACATCTTGATTTAATACAGTGTAACGACATTAAACAAATATCTCCTTTTATTTCTTTCCTGCAACCGCTCGGCCCCAATCAATGCAGAAAACATCAGATCACGCCTAAAAACAACATGGAAACAATAAGAATAGTAAAGACAATATTGTCTTATGACTAACTAATTGGATGAACTTAAACATTCAACGCCAAGTTTTATTGCCTTTTCTCATTTATTTGAAAACATAATCTGTTTTCATCAGCGTCTGATACTCGAAATCGTAAGACTATACGAATATTATATTTATTTAAAAATATGTTCCTCGCTAAAATATTTTCTTGATAAAAGTGTACCTTAATAGTTACAATGACCCATCTCTTCCAGTCCATTGTAGGATTCAGATTTCCTATTTCTTTCATTTTATCCTCCTAAACAAGACATTTTACTATTAAAATGTAAGCAAATAGTATCATTAGATTTTTACGAAGTATCCAAAGTTTACAGAATCAGCAGCTATATCTCTGTGTGTGTGTATATATATATATATATATATATATATATATATATATATATATACATTTTAATTGTTCGCCTTTCGAAAACCATAATTATCGTCAACACATTCAGTTGGATGTTGATTGTAGCTTATAAATGCACGAAATGTTGAATTTTAAAAGCGAACGCCAATGGAACAATTTAGCGGTTAGAATATGTTAGTAAAGATTTTTAAAAAATAAGGGGAGATAATCTTATTTGTCTAATAAAATGATCAAAGAGAGATAATTAGCGTTTATTCTTTTTATATTATATGATATAAGAGGATCTTATTGAACTTAAAATGTTTTAATAATTTATTTACTTATTTATTGAAATTAATAAATATAGTATAGGTTCAACTTAAATAGATATTTAAATAAGATATACAATAATGGTAAATATATCGAATATACTAATATTAATAATAATATTGATGATCCAAATTTTATTAATATGGTTATTAAGTTATGAATTAATGTTCCAAGATAGATTATTAATAAGCAACATTTTTAATGACTTATAGTAGTTTATATATATATATATATATATATATATATATATATATATATATATATATATATATATATATATATATATATATATTGCATCGTAGTCACCACTTATCAAGGCCCGGAAGCCACTCGGGGATAAGTTATTGCGTGTACACTAATCATTGGATTGTATCGTAGTAATTGTTAATATTGATAAAATAATAATATTTGATAAAGTGTCTTACTTAAGGGGACGATTCATCAGGAATTTGTTTATGTTGGACTTGAAGACATCCAAGTTGTAGTCAGGTTATTAATATTGATAAAATAATAATATTTGATAAAGTGTCTTACTTAAGGAAGCGGTTCATCAGCAATTTGTTTATGTTGGACTTGAAGACATCCAAGTTGTAGTCAGGTTGGAAGCATGCAAACGGAAGAGAGTTCCACAGGCGTGCACTTCTGAGAAAGAAGATTTGTTCATGGAATCTACGTTTTCATTTTGGCACAGATTAAGAGTGGGGAAAATTTTAGAATTTGTTCATATTACATTAATATTTAGTACTATCGAGAAAACAGAAAGTAGAGAGAGAATTCCAAATGCAAATGGTAACATAAACAATTTTGTCGATTAAGAATTTTTCTAGTATTGTTTCATTTACTGTAATATTAATTCATCTGTAATATTTTATGAGTAATTCAAGATTGTTGAATTTTATTAAAATAATATTGTTTTGGTCTAACAAGCTTACCTTTGAAATAGGACACTTTTAGTTAGTATTGCTCGTTGAAAATATTGTGCCACGCCTTATGCTGCGTGTTAATTCTAATTATAACTGCATCTGAAATTTAAGTTCGTTCAATTAAATTACATGTAATTACGTCAATTATGTTTATTCCTTTAATTTCAATTTTTAGTGACTATTTCTTTTAAGTTTAAAATAGCATGAAAATTCATATATGGAATTTGTGTTTCTTCAATATGTATGTACTATTAAGAATGTGCTTGTCCTACAATCAGAGAAACATATTATTGGTTAACAAAATAAGAGTACATTTTAGTGAGACACTTGTTTTTACTGTGTGCAATAGTGAAAACACCGAGATTTTACATACTTAGGTTTAATTTTCTCGCAAATCAAAATACAATTTTGAAAAAGATGCGTGTATACTTATGTCCAGGAAGCCATCATAGCTTAACATAAATAAAATTACATACATTTGGAGAATGTGAGAGAAATAGGGCAGCCAATGTACACATTATAAACGCTACATATTTTACAATATAAATAGATGAGTCGAATATCATTTTTGTTTGTCTGTTAAACGTATTTCGGTAAAACCAATGTTCGTTGATTTATTACATTTTAGGTTGAAATATAATTTCAGTTTTGCTTTAATTTAATTGATTTAATTCACTTAACGCGTATTAAGCATATGCTTATTGTTATTTTGTATTCAAGGGATTTACATATGTCTTACAAAACATTTTTTTATTTCCGACAAAAGTAGAATATAATATCGCATGTGTTGTGGTGGAACCCACTCATTCACATATGTTGATAATATTACACACTAGCGGGGGTACCCGGCGTTGCCCAAGTGTTTGTTTCCGGGACGGGGGGGTTAAAAGAATGTTATGCTAGGTAAGTAGGAAGGATCAAACCCGGAGTCATGAGTAAAAGTAGGAAAATAAAGTGTGAAAAAAAAAAAACATCTGCAACGTTAACAGTTCGGCCACCAAGAAAAGTCAATTTCAGTTGTTTAGGGGGGGAAACGACTACGGTAGGTCGGCGCGAACGTGAAAATATAATGTGAATTGTCCAGCACGCTAACCACTAGGCCACAGAGTACTGCAGCTCAGTTTAGTGATTTTAAATAACTTGACATGAAAGAACTACGAAGCCAAACCGGTGTTCTCTTCTCAACTGTTCCTTGTGAACGATCCCCAAACGGTGTTAAGTGGTGGCAGGGGGAGGAGGAATTTATTAGAGAGAAAATATTTTACCACTTCCATTGATCTTAGCCGATTTTGGCCGTGACTTCTCAGCAGAAAAATATAGAAATCTAAGATTATCGAGGAATTTGAGAAATAAGCCTATAACACACCTCATATATTGTTCTGCCGTTTGTGCATATTATATTTGCATGAAATATCTTGATTTTTAATCCTATTAAGGTCAAAATAAGACGCGAAAAAATGAGTTCATTTTATTTATATAGAGATAAATAGCAAGACTCGGTTAGGCTGAGTTTATGTTAACCAGAAGCCACCGAAGGCCAAGCCGAGAGCAGATATGTTCTCCAGCCAAGACTCTCTTACTTGACAACCATGATGTAAATATGCTGTAAATATACTTTCTCTAATACACTTCTTATTGATCTACCTTTGTTTGTTGATTCTTCATCTGTATTGCCTAATACGTTATTTGGTTCAACCTGTAAACATAACAGTTGGCGACAAAGATGAACATAACAACATGCATTAAAACTAATGTTGTTTACACAAGTATGATTTATCGTTGCACACATTTTTATTTGAACATCAAAATACTATACATAAAATGTTCACACATATTTCTGAGCTCGCATAAAGATTCCTGAGTTCGAAAAGACGAATCTGGAAGGCAGACGGTTATCTCGGCTAAAACGTTCAGATAGGAACATCCCAAAATACAATCTTCCACAGAGTTAATGTTCTTTTCTATATTAGTAATCAGTAATCACCAATAAGAACTAATGAGATAAATGTTCAGTTAAATGTTGATATATATTATAAGAGGATTTAAAATAATTAATGAGAAAGGTGCAATTACAATTTGATGTTACATGGGAGGTGTATAAATATCGTTTGTTGCAATTACATTTAGAATGACGTTGTTGCAGTCCTTAGGTAACCAGTCCCTTTTCCAAGGTTTTATCAGGTAAAAACTCTTTAGAAAGAAACTATGATTATTGATATATAATGTCACTTGGTTTGAATATATAAACTTTTATAAGCTGCATTTTATAAAGTCAAGTTGGAATCGTTGATTTGAATATATATATTTAAAACGGGTTATATATTAGGGCATTTTTATATTTTTTTTTCAGAATATGATACCTATCGCCTTTAGCATTAAATGATACAGGATTAAGAGTTAAAAGCGCCAAATACGTTGCCGTTTTGTCTCTAAAAAGGTTGTTCATCTGGTCTTATACAATACGTAATCTATTACGTCGTGCTGACACCAAATGAAAAAATAAGGATTACAACTTAAAGCAAAGAGATATAATGCGCGATTTTATTTATTGTTCAATTTGCGGACAGCTTAGTGAATTTTTCTGTCTTCGATTAATGAAGGAGAAATACTTTTAGCACAAGGTTATTGTAATACTTTACCCAATCCTATATGACTTTTCTAGACATTCTCTATATTAAATCTGTGCAAATATGTTTCCATGGTTAGATTAATGAAAAGGAAATCGAATAAAGAATAACCAGTTGTTCATAAACGTGGAATTGTTATACTTAAAAAGGTATAGTCAATCAATGCTTACAATTATGAGTCAAAATTACAAGAAAACTTCCCACATATGAATTTAGTGTTTTTCTATTCTTGTTTTATTAATACGTCACCTAGGACCAAGATTGAAACCCACTCGAGGATGGCGATTTAGAAAACTAATTGAATGTAAGTTGAGTAATGAGGAGTGCAATCGGCAGATCGAAAACACGATATGAAATCAATAATATTTAATAGCTTACACAAGATAACGTACACAGCTACATAAGTTGTTTCCTACTATGCACACATCTATATTATTGCAAATAACAAATACAGAACAAATCAGACAGCGAAACTGGAATTAGAACTGTAACCTACATATCACAATATTTCGCAACATATTAATGACATTAATTACCCAATATAAAAAAGAATAACTACGAGGTATTGTTGAACATTTACATTAACAATAAAGTGTATATAATAAAAGAACACATTGAAATAAAGAATAAAGATACTGGTAAAATGTCAATACAAGACAAACAATATATCCACTTAGTATATCAAAAGATATTAAAGCAGAAATATCAGATTTTCCTTGCATGGAAGCAGCTCCGGTTCGAATGCCATACTAGGCCGCTTACAGAATGTGGTTAGTTATGGTCCAAAAATTAAAATCTGAAGATACAAAGTTTTATATTACCAGACACTTATGGCAGCGGGGAAAGGAAACGAAATTTTTACAGCGCAGATATTTACCACCAAAGACCCTATGTGGACCATTCTAAAAACGACTGTCTCAAAAACTCGGAAAATATTGGGAATAGCTTAGTTTGTCTTTTACAAAATCTCCGATTTTAACGAAAAAACAAATGTGTTCAATTTGCTGAAGAATTTGGAAAAAACAGATCAAGCCAATAATTCTGACGGACCGGATAATATAGTAAAACAGAATTTGATTGTTCAAAGAAAGCCAACGTCAGAAAATATATAATTATTATGTAGTTTTAATTGAGGTTTTCATATATCGCAAAAGATGTTTGTACTTTCGCTTCAAAGGAGCACACTTCTAGTCTAGTAATTATACTTCATATTGCTTAATATGGTTTTGTATTTATATTTCGCATTGCAGGAACTAAACGAATGCCTTGATTGAAGGAGTGTTCGAAGATCAATTACATCCGAATATACCTTATCTTCTATGAAATAAGACGGAAATCATCGAAAATAAGAGCGTAGCTTTCAAGTGAAAACACGATGTATTCTAGCAGAAAATGGAGCTCTGGCTATAGGCTAACGATTTCTATCATGGGAGAGAATTTGGTTCCGTTATTCTAGATTTTTGGTAGTGTTCTAAAAACAAATCACTGTTTTTATTAATATTTTTTAAATGTAAACTTAAATAAATTTATATTAATAATGGGAGCAATAAGCAATAGCCGATAAAGAGAGCGTTAAGGAAAGAATATCTCAATTTTATACATACACGCATGATCCTACCGAAATTAGCATGCGCAATCAGGCTCACACACACACACACACACACACGTATATGTATATATATATATATATATATATATGTTTATGTATGTGTGTCTGAGCCTGATTGTACTTGGTGATATATATATATATATATATATATATATATATATATATACATGGTTATGTATGTGTGCGTGAGCCTGATTGTACTTGGTGATATATATATATATGTGTATATATATATATATATATATATATATATATATAAGTGAAATATTGAAATATTTCTGATTACTGATTTTATAATATTTTAAAATAAATTTGAATACTATAACATACAACAATTAATAATATGAAATATAAATAAAAATACATTAGTACAAACTCAGCAAAACGGACAATGTTTAGTAAACATACACGTAGCCCACAGTGAGTTTTAAACCAATTTCGTCCATTATTGACCCAACACCTACCAACTGTATTATTTACGCTTCATTGTAAGTCTTCCTGGTTTATGATAAAAAATAAAAATTAAGAGATGCATACATGTGTAGGATGATCTCTTTTTTGACAGCACAGCCATAATCTGCATGTTCTGGGATCCCGCTGGACAGAGAGTCAACAAGGAATAATATGTTGATATTTTCAAGAAAAAAGATTTTGTCGGAAGAGATATACACTCTTCAAATCGAGTCAGTAGCATATTCAACGCACCAGCCCACAACTCCACTATTGCCAAATACTATTTGACCAAGTTAGGCATGAAGACAATACTTCACCCTTCGTGTAGTCCAGACCTTAACCCCTGCAACTTTTGGTTATTCCCTAAACTCAGGGAAATCCTTGGGGCGACCATGAGATAATTAAGGAACTGAAAGAAGCTGTCAGTAGGGCCATTGACACGCTAACACAAGAGGACATCTATTGGTCATTCCGGAAGTTGTTGGAACGGTACAAGTGCTCTGCAACCAGAGGAGATTACTTCAAAAGTGACTCAAGTTTCATGTTTGCACTATCTATAGATGTGCCCATACGAAAAATCTCTGGAAACTTATTTAAGGCACCTCGTAGACATACATAAAAATGTCCCAAATTTTACTTTACGCAGTTGTTTTCTTTATTTTGTTGAGATAATAGTACACCCTTCACAAATTTTCTTCCTATAATTAACGAAAAAATCATAAGCGCATAGTATAGTCTAAGATTTTGAATATGTGATGACTGATCTTTCATCCTAATTTTCCCTTAGTATATACAATCCTCCAATATTTTGTTTATTGCACAAATTTCAGTGCATTGAATTCAGCGAATGTATGATTATATTGCAACTACTCACGTTTTATATGCATTAAAGTATTTCCTTCAATAGCGTGAACTACATTAGTATAAGTATAAACTGATGGATTGGTGATTATTACAAATTACTGTGTATTATGTTTATTTGACGCCAAGCAGCGGACGATTTTGGCTAGTAATATAATAACCGCAACTAAACGGGATTAAATGTTACTTAAGCCAACATGTCTGTATTAACGCTCTCTATAGGCAGTGGATGAGGACTGTGTGTATCATACGTATTATGTTTACAGATATATTCGCTCTAACTCTGGTTCGCAGACTAAAAGATTTATGAGCATCTTGACAACTTATTACAGAGGAAAACCATCACAAAGATGACCGTCAATTATTTGTCGAATAAATAAAAGTGTGCTGAAATTCAGAACGTAGTTTAAACTAAAAAAGTGCAGTAAAAACAACGCGAAACTTTTCTTCTATACGATCCTAACTATATTAATATCAAAACGGTTTATGCTTATTTCATTCTAGACTACACATAATATCGTTTTTTTTTAATATTCTTATCAGTTTTTATAAGCTTGATATATAGCGTTCTATCGGATACCCGACATTCACTCCTTAGCTCATATGTTGTAATCGAGATATACTTTAAAGATTCTAACTACCCATTTAAGTGCAATTTTTTGTATCTCTTTTGCACTTTGTAAACCGGGTATATTTATTATATTTTTTTTAGTTTTAAGTATCGTATTTATACCTATCTGCAAATGCACACAAACATGAAAATATATTCTTTGAAATGGCTGCAGGGACACATTGTTAATCATTTTTTTCTGTTAAATGTTTGCCCCTCTATTGAGATCATACATGGAAGAACGATTTACTCTAAACTTTTTCACATTTTTCACTAAGAACTTTTGTGCAAAATCAGCGAAACTGCCAAGATAACCACAAAGATATCTCGCTTATCACTTAACGGTAATATCACAATAAATTTTAGGCACTAAAGAATGGGTTTTGGCGGATAAGTCTGGCAAAGATAAAATGTATTTCGGTTTAAGAAATAATTGTGTATTTTATAAACGTAGTGGGTTTGGCGGCCCCCTCGCATAAAACTATAAAAATGATTCGTTACATTTACTCAGATGGTTTTTTAACGCGCACGTTGTATAATGCCACCTACATTAAAATACACCCGATAACGTATCTTATTTCCGGCAAGTTATAACTTGAAAATTAGTTTGGTTCTTCTTAATAACACGAAGCAATGTTAAACAAGATAAAATGATTATTAAAATAAAATGTTAACTTGTGTAAGGAAGCTATCGATAGCAACAAATGAATAGCTGACTGGTTAAACTTAAAGGTTTAGGTATGTGTCCGTTGTATATTTAAGATAAGATTGGATTTAAACATCTTATAATGGATTGGATCCGACGAGGCCTTATCGGTTATGCAAAGCATGAACGTCCCACATATTAAAAGCAAACGTTGTTGACCCTTATTTACAATATAGTTAATGAGGATAAAAGAAAAACCTGTTGTGTTTTGCATGATATCAGTGATTGCTATCTATCGATCAAAATGTGTGAATTAATTGATTTGTTTGTTCGATCTTCCGTTGTATTTAATAATGGCAGGAATGTAAGAAAATAGGATGAGAAAAATCGTTACATCTGAAATGCTTCTCCAAGACGGAAACAATAGCCAAAATACTAAAATCTCGTTAAAATTTTAAAAAAATAGGTGAAAGTATAAATCGTATATACGCATATCTAACACAATGTTTGGACTGTTATAAAATAGAACTAGACCAAATCAAAGATAATTAACTCAATGCTACCAAGTCAACACTCTTCTCTTTAAATATGTAAGGGAGATCTGAGTGTATAGTTGATAATACACATCATCATATAATAACAATAAAACAAGACAGCCTAACATAAATACAGGTGCGTTTTCAAGTAAACGAAGTATATCAAATATGCTTTTTCACCAACGCCAGTCTATCTGTAGCTATATACAGTTAATTTTTTCGTTGCACTTCCATTGATATTAAAAGATTACTACTTCTACTTAAAAGCATTGAAACTAGACTCTTAATAGACTCAGTTATAGATATGCGAACGATATTATAACGATGAACTAATTTTAATATTCCTTGAAAGTTGATCTTTATTATTATTATTTTTTTTTTGCTTTCATTTTACTTTTACTCAAATCATATATATGTAATGTATAGTTTCTATACTGTGTATAATTGGGATGTTTTGTACTACTGAAGATCCAAATATTCTTGTATACTCATGTATATATATATATATATATATATATATATATATATATATATATATATATATATATATCAGAAGATTTTTCTCTGTGTGTACGGAATATATCTACAAATCTCCTTTGTCAATGTTCCGTTAACAGAATTATACATATTTTATATTTAAACGTGTGGGAAATTTCGATTTAGTTTTTAGGCGGTAAAAATAACAGCATACATTCATAATTTAAAAGAAAGCTTACTTATACAAGTCGAATATACACGTTATTTCTAAGCATGTGTAAGTCTCAATTTATACGATTTACACCGTTATTTCGCAAGGATTTCTATTTATAGCAACGTAGTACAGAGGTTGGCGACCTCTGTGTTTTGGTTGCAGTTTAAGCTTATAACAACAAAGTTATTTTAAAACAAACTTTTGCACCCATTAATATATATATTAATATATATATATATATATATATATATATATATATATATATAACTGTATTTCATGGTAAACAACTGATGATCCCTTAAATTACCATTGGTACTATAGTGGATTCGAGAGAGCAAGTTAGTGCAGTGACTGCAGGTTATTAAATGACTCACTGACTGCATAGTTTTCTAACGAATGAGGTAAAAAAATAATTAAACAGCTTTTTGTATAGTTTTAAAGATTAAAATACTTTCATTTATATATATATATATATATATATATACATATTATATATATATATATTTATATATATATACATATATATATTACATACAATATAATAATAAACAAATAATTGGCTCTACAATATTAAATACTAAATCTACATAAATATATTTTTTTTAAATATGCGTATGTTACAACCGGGCCAAGGTGGGCGGCCTGCTATCATTCTGCATAAATTCATGCAGCGAGTATTGTTCCGTTCGAAATTCCCTCTGGGTATCCAAGTTTGACAAGATCACCCGAATAATGTAGGGGGTTACATTATCTGATGTCTTGGTAAAATAACATTTCATATCGTAACTGTTATATAGATAATCCAAATAATAAAAATCACCAACCGGCATTTCAGAAATACATAAACATAAAGCGATAGTGTTACAATCACATGTTTTCTTTGAAAACAAAATTAAAAAAAAAGATA
>NC_136495.1:41112170-41129670 GCF_053919585.1 Euprymna scolopes | reverse complement strand
TTTTAATGCAGTGAACCGGGGTTGTAACATATATATATATATATATATATATATATATATATATATATATATATATATATATATATATATATATATATATATATGTATATATATGTATATATATGTATATATATATATATATATATATATATGATATATATATATACATATACATATACATATATATATACATATACATATATATATATATATATATCCAGAGGGAGAAAGAGAAATAGAGAGATAGATAGATATACAGATAGGTAAATGTATAGATATTTATATGTTTATATATCTGTAATTACAGGGAAATTCTAAAACTTATAATTTTTGCTTAATTACTTCAGCAGTTAAACTCTACATAGAACATGGTTGCTATGATATTTATATGTGGACTATAATTATTTTAATATATGTCTTGTATAACCTGCAAAAGTTGGTACTGTCAAGAAAATTTGGAGGATTTTTTTAGAGTTTAACAGCAATATTAGCAAATTTACACGTGTTCTTTATATTTCAGTTTAATTAGATACTTAAAAAGATTTCTAGAAGATAAAATTGGTTAAGATATTGAATTTGACTAATTATATCTATATTTTCCTGTTACGTTCGGGGGATTTATAAAACCTGTCCTGTGACGTATATTGCTTTAGTATCTGCATTAGTTTATTTTTGTTTATATATAAATGGTTGTCTGTAAAGCATTACTCATAAAGTAATAATATATCATTATACTTTTAGAACATGGCTATGAGTATAATAGGACATAATATGCCGTATATTATGTTTCTTTCATTTTATTCAAATGAAGGAAAAGTAACTTGGTATCCGCAAAAGAAACTTGAAATCTTGAAACCTGTAATATGTAGTTAAGCAGTCCTACGGTAACATGTTTACATATACGAAGGATTCCGAAATAAATTATAATTATGGAAGTTCTGTTTTAGTTACAGGGAAACAGAGAAACATTGTTTGCGGTGTCAGTTGCAATATGCGTTACAAGTTTGCATTTTTACAGGCAGAAGTTTCATTTGCGCCCAGTCCTGCATATTCTATACATAGGATAGATAAGGTCTTACAAAGTCACTTCTAAGGAAAAAGTGATAAAGAAAACGGTTTCTTATTAGATGTCTATGTCAATTTGTCCACTGTCAAAACAGGAAATATAACAGCATTGGGTTATCATGGTTTATGCTCCCTACTGCTTGAATCTACATTCATTTGATCTAATAATTAGATGCATCACCATTGGATATGGTTCAGTTTCGTGCAGTTCTTACAATATCTTGATTCTGTAGTTTGGTTACTGCGAATAGGAGAGAGTGGATAAACAAGAGCCACAAAGTTTGACGCGTTTAATTCATTTAGGATTCCACTAAAATATTTGCCGCAACATAGACGTGTATTTCACGAAGTACTTCTGGAAGAGAGGGACAATAAAATTCATAAGCTTGACCGCTTATCGCAGTAAATCTATCGTTGCAAAGACAAGTAAATCAATACCCGGCGATTTACGCGCGGAAGCCATCGTTATCCCGGGCCGTAGATATTGTCAAATATTTACAGGACAAGTCGGGAATTAAGAATTATGCCTAAACCCGAAGCCATAAAAATCGCAAATGAATGTCTGCCCGTTGACGAATATAGAACAACAGTCGAACGAGTATGTGAGAAATGAGACTGTGCGGTTTTTTGGTTTTTGTCCGAATAATTGCTATTCGTTCTAATGCTATGCGAAACTAAAGTTTATTTTTCTTAAGAAAAAGTACCCTATGAAAATTCCACGGCTATTTTCTCTATCTATATAGTGACCATAATATTCTACTTATAAATCATCCGATCTACAATGTAACCAGTGTTGTTATTGCTTACACATACACACACACACACACACACACACACACACACACATATATATATATATATATATATATATATATGTATATATTAGTGATGAAAGGATTCGCACATTTTTCCGAATTTCGCTGAAATTACCGATTACATTCTACATTCCCGATATCGATATAATTAACGATTAAGATTCTGATTCCTATTTTAATACACGTACATACAAACACACACACACACACATATATATATGTGTATGTGTGAGTGTACATATATATATATATAAGCTTATGTATGTATGTGTATATAATAACGATGCAACTATTTCAATATGAAATTACAGATTCCAAATATTTAAAAAAAAACTGTAAATATTAAACTATAAAGTTGTTATTTTCTCTAGATTACTCTAAAACCCATGGATAATATGCAGTTATTTTCTCACATCTTACTATAGACTTACGGGGGGTCATCTAGAGTTTTTAGTTTTAATGGTATTATAAAATCAATAAAATATTGTTATTTTATCATTACTACCAGCAGCAAAAATTGTTTTAAACAAACTCCAAAAAACATAATTAAAGAAATGGTTTTCGACATCGGAAATAAACACACACTGTTTCCGATTCCGATGCCGATATCGTACTTTAAAAAAGTTCCGATGTTAAATTTTTGATCCCGATTTATTTTCCTGACATATATATATATATATATATATATATATATATATATATATATATATATATATATATACTCGGGTTTTTTATTCAAAAGTAATGGACTAATGAATTCAACAAGTTTATTTATTGAACTTTTGAATAGTCAAGTCGCTGCCTGATGATATCTGTTGTTTGATTGAAACAAGTGGCTATTTATAGCAGCAGGGTGTGATCATGTTTATATAACAATAAACAAGTATTATATATATATATATATATATGTGTGTGTGTGTGTGTGTCTATATATTTCCCTGACATATATATGTATGTATATATATATCATAACTCCCTTGTGTGTGTATATATATATATATATATATATATATATATATTTAGATAGATAGATATATATATATATATATATTTATATAAATATGCATATATATATATATATGTAAGATAATTAACATTGTTAAAATTTAATTAGATATTATCGCGCTATCTATCTCTTTATCTATTTATATATCTATTAAATGATATTCTTGAAATAGTTTATATCGAGAGTTATTTATTGTTTATAGTATAAAGTGTAGCAATAGGTTTTAGCTGAAGATGTTTATATAAATTAGCTATGTTAAATATAAACTAAATAACCTTGAATAAGGTTAAATTTAAACTAAATCACCTTGAGCAGGCTTACAGGATACAGTACGCGTAACGTCACGTAAAGTCACGTTAAGGAGACGTGTCTATTAATTGATTACGTCACCAGAATTGAGGTGAAGACCATTTGAGACAACTGAAATTAATTTATATTTTAAAAAAATATAAAGTCTTGTTCTGTGGTTTCACAAAAGGAGCAAGAACAAATGTCTCAATTGCTGATAATGTTGGCCATTTAATGTTTCATCACGGAGTGCAGCAAGCGAAATTGAAGAACTATTAAAGAAAGAAAGTTATGGGCATATATTAGTCTTATCTTAAGTAAATATGAACTGTAATAGATTCCCGTGTGATAACGTCGATATCTCTAACAAACATACATACAATTTATACGTTAATAACGGTTGTTATAAGAATAATGTCTCCCACCTCACATGGAATATGACTGTTGTATATATCTTACCTATCCCTATAGAATATATATATATATATATATATATAAATTGCTCCATAGTTGTATTGAGCACTTTTTAAAGTTTTTTTTACTCTTACTATTTCATTATTAAATTATACGTATATATGTTCTATAATAGAGAAACTCATCCAAAATTTTAACGTAAATTCAGATGAATGAATTAAGAATTATTCGAACATGTATTTTTAAAATCTACTTTAAAAATAGTATGCATACACAACTATATAGGAGCATTACTATATGGGAAGCCGTTTCTTAATTTATATTCCACGAGTGTACAGACACGTATGTTTATTTCATCATAGCTTTTTTTCTGCTCGTGTGATAGAATGGCGCAAATCTAATTGTAGATTACTCCCCCATAAATGTTCTTATGAGTGAACGCCACTTGAGGAATCTGTCTTTTTTTATTCAAGCAATCTTTGAGCAACATTTTGTATGAAAGTCGTTTTTCTAACATCTTTCATTTGATAAGGAAAGCAATCTCTTCATCTTTCTAATTGCCGAACTCACGTCGACGTATTAGCGTTGTCTCTATATTAAAATGTTTACTTAATTTTATATATAACTTTTGTTTAGATGCGCTCTGCCTCATGCATATGAACGTTTCTGCTCCGCTCCTGGTCATAAATTGTGAAAGTTTCTCATATACATGGAACACAAAGTAGCATATTCCTTCATCCTTCAGCTTGCAAGAACATCTTGCGCCCACGTTCTTGTTCGGTTTAGCGATAAATTATTTAAAAGGAATTTACGAAAAAAGTGATATTTATCATTTCAATGCTGTTCTTAAATATTGCTTTTAGATATATACTAGCGGGTCGCCAGTCGTTGCGCGATTCTAAAATACGCATCCATATTATATGAATCCATGCAGATTTCGCTATTATTTTTCATCCAATATATAGTAATAATTTCCAAAGTTATAAAAAATACGCCATAAATACAAATCGTTAGAATTAAAGCCAGAAAGTTAAACGCTCCAGACTCGAGCTTTATTTACATTCCAGCGTTGTTAGCGTATGAGATCCTTACGGATAAATACTAAATGTTTATTATTAAGCGTCTTTGAGCTATGAATGTTTTATTCTGCGTATGCGCAAAAATAACAACAGAAATAATGTCTATTCGACTGATATATAGATGAATATGTGTGTGGGGGGTAATTAAACACAGATCAGTTTAATTGCTTACTTGGGCGTTTAAAACGCCCGTCTGGTTTGTGACATCTGGTTTCTCATAATTCGTCTGCTTACCTATTTTATGTCCCACCTGGCCGGTCTTAAGTCTGATATTAAAAACCAGTGCTGCAATTCCAAGCATAAACAAGGCAAGAATACTTTTTTGTTTTAACTTAGTATAACGTACTTTCGTTACAAATAAGTGTAATTTAATCCAGTATAGTTAAAAAACTGATTAAAATATAAATATAGAATATAATATAATTATATTTATACCCATATTTACTGCTTTTTGTAGCGTTGTTGTGGATTCTGATGATTCTTTCAGGCCTTACTTAATTTCTTTTCTCTTCAAGCAGGTGGGTAGAAACTTGATTTTAGTAGTGCTAAAAGCATTACTCAAGTGCTTCCCATACTATGGGGCTTCGTTAGTTTTAGTTAGCGCTTGCAGTAATGCCCTGAAGACTTCATCAGTTTTATTTGTTCACTCATTACCTTTAAAATGTTTTTAGAAAGCAATAAGAGATAATATAATTTTAAAATCAATTTTTATTTTGCCCATTTTTCATCTTACCATTTTTCATCTTACCATTTTTCATCTTACCATTTTAGCGCCAACGGGTAGACTAGAACTATTGCAAAATTGTTAAATGCGCATACACCATTTAAACATTTGTAAAAGTCGTAAATAAATAATAACAGGGGAGCAGATCGAATGTTTCCCAAAGTGAAAAGTCGCTGCTGCTGCTGCTGCTGCTGCTGCTAATAATAATAATAATAATAATAATAATAATAATAATAATAATAATAATAAGAAGAAGAAGAAGAAGAAGAAGAAGAAGAAGAAAAAGAAGTAGAAGAATAATGGGGGCTGAAGAGCGAACGTAAAATTATGGTTGTAAATTTGTTCTGAAAATGGGGGACCGATTTACTAAAACGTAGTATATGAAATTCAACCCCCTGCCAAATCTTTAAATATTGATTTTTTTTTCATTTATTTATAATCTGGTACCTTAGTGTCCAATAATCCGCAAAGATAGTCGAAACAAAAGGAAAAAGTAATAATTGTAAAGGATATCGATTGTTAACGTGCTCCTGCATATTTTTAAAAATATTTTCTTTACCCAAGTTGGTCGTGATTAAAACTAAAACTTGATTTTAAAAAATACGTTTTTCGCATCCAAAATTATTTATTTACGATTATTTTATTTGTATTTTTTTTGCGAGACGAAATTTAAGAAAAAAAGCAAAAAAATAAATAAATAAATAAATAAATACAAATATGTGTTCCCAATGCAAAAAAAGACTACTTGACTAATTTACATATATAAAAATATTTGGGTGTTTTTTACGACAAAACTCGACAAAGTTTACCTCCTGAAAAGAGATCAAAATCTACTTTTTTTTTGCTAATACGTTTCAATGGCCTTTAAAGATAGTATAAATGGAGCATATTTTTAAATAATTAAGATTTAACATTTCAGCGTAGAGGATATAGTTTTCTATATAGATTTAACATATCATGGGATTCTACTTCCTAGTGACGTAGCCAGACAATCGTAAGCATTTCTTAAAGTTAGTGGTGGGGGTAGGAGCCAAAACAGAGGGGAGTGTATTCTATTTTTTGTTACATAAAAAAAATACTATTATATTAAAAACTCGTCCATAGATACACACGTTAAAACCGGATTGAAGATTCTTTAAAAAAAAGTATAGAACCTATAAATGAGATAGGCATATTGCAGCAAATTTCATATTTGAAGGACACAAACCGGAAAACTATTGTTAAACATGAGCACCAGTTACTTTTTCTTATTTCGTAACTCAAATTTATTATCTCCGCATACACTTACGCATACATTTACACATACACTTACGCGTACATTTACGCATACAAAAACCACGTGGCTAGTCGAAAGTTCGAGGGCAATCAATTTTATCTAATAAGTATTTAAGTCTCTTAGCGATGCAACAGACACTTGGAATATAAATTTATCGATCTGCAAGAAAGCGGAGGGAAATATCACAGAAGAAAGCGAAAGAGACGCTAGATTCCATCAAAACTTAATACTTCTTAGTCTTCGCAAGCCACGAATAGGAATTCCATACCTAAGTAGAAATAAAAGAACCGACTAAAAGAAACCAACCAACATTTTTTATCCCATAATGTACAAGATTAAATGTTAGGACTTCACTTCTACATTAATGTCAGGCTCTTGTGACAGTAATCTCTTCAAGAAGAATGCCGTTAAAGTTAAAGTAGCCGTTTGTTCTTGAGAATACGTTCGATGCGGAGTTCCATCAATCGATTTTACTATTTTAGCACCATTCGCATATAAGAACCATAATATTATCAATTCGATCACTTGAATGTACTTAAAAGATAGGAAGCAAAACGAAGTTTAATAATTAGTGGATGCGTATTGTATCAAATGACGAGAACTTATTTTGTACTTATAAGAAACCAAAACATACACATATAGGTATATATATATATATATATATATATATATATATATGTATATATATATATAAATATAGATATATATATACATATATATAAATATATATAAATATAAATATATATATAAATATATATATGTACATATACATTTATAAATGTAAATGTAAATATATATATATATATATATATATATATATATATATATCCCTCTTCCAAATATGAAAACGTTTGGAACCTTTTTAATTTGTGTATCGTAAGTGTTTCTTGCCTTATCATATATAATATAATTGAAATGGTCTGCACATCGCAGCAAGATATGGCTGTATTTACATAAAAAATACAATTTTAATTTGCTCTATCAACGATTTTTGTTTAAATTCAAATATTTTCAACTTTTGGATATCTTACTACCAGAATTATATATATATATATATATATATATATATATATGTATATATATATATATATATATATATATATATATATATATGTATATATATAAACCGTGGATGACAACAACTGTTTATTAGATAATTGCACGCAATAATTTAAACAGATGGATAAATAATCTTAAAAGTGAATTTCCCATCAAAATATGTATTAATTAAAATACAAATTTAATTCAACTTAGCAGAACACAAGATACTGTACATAACACTATCATTAGTTTTGGGAACGATAATAGATAAAACGCAAAAGCAATTATTACTATATCGCAAACTGCATATAGAGTATGTCAGACTCTAGATAGCAAACTATAAGTAAAACATTCCATATTTACGATTTTTTAAACCTTAAAATACAGTTTAAAATCACAGCAGAATTCATACGTCTTGATTGAAATACGAAGCTACTAGAACTTTTAAGAACCTATGATATCCAAAACATAAACAATAAATAAAAAACAGAGTCATTGGTTCAAACACATGACTACCTACAACGGAAGTGATGGCTATAGTTCCTCAAATATAACACACACGAGAATTTTACGTACAGAATTAGATAAGCACATTTAAAAAAAATAATAAAAGAAAATAATTTATTTTTGTAACATAAAAATATTATCACATGGTTGACCGTCATATTCAAAAAACAAATGATTATCTCTCTCACATTTCATTATCTCTGATCATTGGTTTTAAAGGATGCATTACAGTTAAAAGATTAAATAACAATGAAAGGATAATTACAACAGCAACGACATACTTTAAAGCTTCAGTCTCTATTTCTATAAACGTCTATCTCTTTAATATTTCTATTTATTTATTAATTTCACACAAGGTTAGATTTTATGGAAATAATATATATTGGAGCATAACTAGAGCAAAATATAAATAAGACTTAATACAGATTAGTTACGTTGCAACGATGTTTAAGCACAGAGAATCCAGGGAATGTGAAAATTGGAAAAAAAAGGAAGTATGTAAATTGGGTACATATTCATCGATCATGTCTTTAAAGCAAGTACAGATGTCTCTATTATAATTTTTAAACGGAAAATATTAACAAATTTTGAATACACAATTACAACTAATCATGTAAGGAAAACAAAGAATCATCGATATTATATATATATATATATATATATATATATATATATATATATATATATATATATATATGATGAAAATAATGGAAATAGTATTCCGACAAAATAGAGAAAATAAAAAGGAACAAACAGTATTATGTGTTCATCAACGTTTCGTCGTTATATATATATATATATATATATATATATATATATATATTCGGGTTACTATGATTTTAAGAATCTATAACTTCTGCCTATTTGTATTTGATAAATATATATATAAATATATACACGCTTAATACGCTTCAAATACGCTTAAATATGATATTTTAATTCGTCTAGATTTCGTCTATATTATTATAGATTCGTGATTTCAAATTAAAAAAAAAAGTATTTAGCTGCTATCACCTAGAATCGAAAGCATTAATGTACCACGCTTCTGAGCCGATTACAAATTTCAAATGAACTAATATGAATGTACACAATGTTTAACGGTTTCTTCAATTTTGACACATTTTTACCCCTTAAATTTTTTTAACTGCCTAAAGACCCATAAATAAGTTGGCAGTAAATAATCTAATCATTTGAGGTCTCTAGCACCTCTCTGTAACTTTTAGTTTGAGCGGAGGTAGAATTTGAAAATATGGGGACAGAATGACAGAAAGACAGATATCTGTTTATATATTAGGTTTGAACAAATACACATTTATATATATATATATATATATATATATATGAGTAGATCGATAGTTATTACACACACATACACACAGAGACACACACATACGCACACACACACATATATATGCATATGTGTATATACGTGAGTGTATTAAAGATATAATATTAAGATTAAATATATATATATATATATATGAGTAGATTGATAGTTAATACACACACATACACACAGAGACGCACACACACGCATATATATATATATATATATATATACATATATGCATATGTGTATATACGTGCGAGTTTATTAAAGATAGAAGGAGTAAATGGGAGAAGGAAATAATTTAACCGATGAACATTTTAACATACAGATAAAGCTTGCTTCTAACACCTTTTGGGTTTCATTGTTATAAACTAACATGTTTGGCAATACAAATGTAACCATTAGATATTCAGTTGTTTGCATTCCCTTTCGTCATTTTAGCGCACTGCGGTTTTCCTAGCCTAGATTATTTCCATTGGCTGTCGGCCAATTTTTTGAAACTTCGGTAATCCTAATAAGGTTAGACTTGAAAGCTGTAATGAGTAGATAACATAAGAGGTGCCTTCAATAAGTTTCCAGACTCTTTCGTACGGACACATTCTTTTGATAATACACACATGGAAGTAATCTCCTCCGACTACGTTGCCCTTGTATTGTTCTAACAACTTCTGCGAGGCCTCATGGCATTTCTCTTGTGTGAACATGGCAATGGCCTTCGTCACAGCCTCTTTAATCACCTCAATTGTCTCATAACCAGAGACCCTAAGATTTTCCTTTAGTTAAAGAAATAACTAAAGTCACAAGTAGGAAGGTCTTGACTATATGGCGGGTGAACTGTCTTGATGTCTATCTTGGTCAAACAGTTTGAGGCAAGGATGCAGCAACTTTGGGGCAAACTTCGCGCAAATCTTTTGCCTTTTCAGTTTTTTGCGAATAATAGTGTGATTATTACACACTGACATCAAACTCTGCCGTTATGGCCTCTATAGAAATACGACAGTCGTTATCCATGAAATTCTTCATTTGACCAATCAATTCTAGTCTTCTGACTTTCTTAATACTCCAGCGCTTCTCATCATCGATCGCATTCTTCCTGACACTCAAAAACTGATGCTCGATTTATGCAAAGTTTTCCAAAAGCTGTCTGAAACATTCCATACGTTTCTGTGGCATTTTAATATATATATATATATATATATATATATATATATATATATATATATATATATATATTTAATATCATTCTTCTAAATTGTATTTACGTCCAGATTAAATTTTTCAAATTCACCAGCTGTGACTTTGTAGTGTGTATTCTTATTATCGCTATAGCTGTTCATTTGTATATTAAATCATAAAAATCTGTTAGTCATCTCATAAGGTGTATAGCAATAACATACTGAATATGCAATGGTCTGTAACACTTTTTTAATGAGTGTACAAAAGAAGCCTAGGCACTTTTGGAAAGTAACTAGTATGTCTGTATGATATATTACACAAATAGTAATAGCAGACATTCCTTTACAATAATTGTAATGATTATTAAATATTATATCAGACACTTAATTAAAAACAAAAATCTATGGAAACACTATATTCATGGCACGAAGGAAATAAAATGTGTACAGCATTAGAATTTATTTTTTAGAGTGTATAGGGTGCGTTTTAAGGAGAACATGATTAAATGATAAAGTTTACAATAAAAAAAAACATAAACGTGGTCACGTGCTAACGTTTTCAGAGGTGACGGTGATCTAGTGGTTAACGACAAGAACTAACGAATTGGGTGTTCAAATTCCAAATCAACTCTGTTCTGCTAAAAAAACATACATACACTTAGGATGTTGGTAATATTCTCGTTTTCTCTCCCGAATATACCAGAAATAAAGAATTCTGACGAAAAAGTCCTGGAGAAATCAATGCCAAAAATATAATCTTTGGATCCATAATATATGGTTATGATGCTTTAAAGTGTAGCCATAGAGACGTATGCCATTATTTATAATGAAAAAAATCACCAGTTTACTCAGCGTCGCTGGTTTTGATTTTTATTTTGCCTCGGCAGCAAAATCAACAAAGTCTAAGCTATTCCCGTAATGGATTTTTTTGATTGCGATATGATGATCTGTTGATTGCGATATGATGATCTGTGTATTGCGATATGATGATCTGTTGATTGCGATATGATGATCTGTTGATTGCGATATGATGATCTGTGTATTGCGATATGATGATCTGTGTATTGCGATATGATGATCTGTTGATTGCGATATGATGCTAACCATTTGCAGTTCCAGGAGGACGCCGCACTTAGCCTTTATCTTCTCTATTTGAATAAAGATTAGTTTATCACTGGAGGCACTTCCTCCGGGTTATATGTTTTGCAGGGTCAATGTGCTTTCACCTCTGGTGCTGACATTTGAATGTCACTTTCCGTCCCCTGTGGTAGCTTTCTCAATGTAACAGAGAAATCAAAACTATCCGCTTTTCAGGTTATTTCGTTCCTTCAAATTAGCGACGCTTGTCGTTATTAAGGGGTCTGATTTTAATAATTTTCAGCGTTGTAGACCCTCAAAGTTGTGATGTTTTCAAAACAAGCAATGTATTCATTCATTAAATATTATCCGTACGTGAATTTGGAGGTAATCGCATACACATACCCATAACTATGTAGTATGGGTATATGTATACGATTACCTCCAAACCTAACGAACGGATCATATTTAATGAATGAATACAGTGCGTTTTGTATATATATATATATATATATATATATATATATATATATATATATATACATATATATATATATATATATATATACAGCCACGCACACACACCCACACACACACAAACATATATATATATATATATATATATATATATATATATATATATATATATATACATCAAGTACTGGGTAAACTCCAGTTGGAAGTGACACATTTCCGAGGGTTGAAGTTTTAATACTTGAGGCGAGAGATACGTAGAAAATAATTACGATTTTTTTTATCCTTCCACCGATTAAAAATAACGGAATGAAAGGATGCTACATCCGTGAAATCAATAAGTGGTTTCCTTAAAAATTTTGTGCAGATTCCCAAGTTTGAGTATATATATAAAAAAAAATATATATATTTATATATAGTCATCCATATACAGTACTGTTTCGCTGTATCACCGCTCATCAGTGCGGCTAGACAAGCAACTACCTCAAGCCAGGATAGAAACTCGGCTGTTGCTATGCGCGCAGTGAATTAACAATGTTTTGACATTGTCCAAATGCCTAAGCTCAATTTGTTTACACAAAGAGCATCGCTTCATACGCTACTGGTAATTTGTATATCACTTCATAATATGCTTAACCCAAGTAGCGGCATTATATTCATCCACATACAGTACCACACACACACACACACATATATATATATATATATATATATATATATATATATATATATATATATATATACGGAGAGGATGTAAAAGCATGGGCACCTGACTTAAATCAGGATAAAATGATGAACAACAAACGTTTCGCATTTCAATGTTTTTGTTGTCATCGAAATAGGCGAAATAGCCAATTTTTCAATCAAATCTATTGATTACGTGGCTTGTTGGGAACCCATCGGTGTGCTTGAAGAAGAAGCGTTACATGTTTCTTGCAATGACTGCCTACAATACATTTATATATTGCACTGTTGAGAACTTATAGTATTTTTTACATTGTTTTTACATAATAATGACTTGAATTACACATGGAAATTCAAATGTAAAGTATCACGCTTCAATTCTGCTCCAAAACATTCATTTCGAACGCTATACAATTAAATGTAAAACGTTGATTTTACATGCTTGTTCTAGATGTTTGTGCGGCGATAATGGCTTTAAATCAAATTAAAAATTAAAAATAAAGTGTCATGCTTCAGTTGTGCTTTAAACATTTTGAACGCGTCTCTGCCATATCAAAGAACATATTGCTTATTTTATATGTCAAGCGTTTCGGCTTGTGTGGTAATAAACCTTTTCAAATGCACATGTTTTGTTAGGATTTTTAAGGTGTTAACTAATCAAAATTTTCTATTCTTTCCGTAATCGAATTATTTAGATTATCTATTAAGACTCTCCAATACATTTCGATACAAACCCTATTTAAACACAGTACCAGGCGCATAAAGTGCCTTCGCGTAATATTTCATAAAACTCAGCCGAACCGTTTTGGGTCCATAGAAAACGAACTCACACAGATACAAAGTGCCTTATATATAAACTTTAGCAAATAGTCACACGCCAATCATTCAGTGATTAAATGACAATTTTTAAACTAAATATTTTAGACATAGAGAAGTACACAAAACTTACACGTAATCTCACCCGTAAATATTGCCTCCGGGTTCATAAGAAAATTCTGGATTGTGCCATTACCAAAAAATTCATTAAAGGAAGGTTTAAGTATTGGTCCAGTGATACCGTAAGGCCTGATTTTTCTAAGAAGACCACCGTGCCATACACTGTCAAAAGAATTAGCTATCTCCAGGGCTAACGCTCTATGCTCACCTTCTTTATCCAGAGTATGGTATATATGTTCAGAGATTACAGTTAGGATATCTGGTATAGAACGAGCTTGTTTTAATCGATATTGTTGGTAAGTCAGAACTTTAGCAGTTTTGAGGTGATAGATTATACCTTGGTTAATTATGGACTCAAATATTTTTTTCGTAAAGCGGGAGGAGTCTAATGTAGCGATAATTCAATGGGCCAGTTCTTTTGCTAGACATATTGTAAACTGGTATCACAGATGCAGTGTACCGGCAGTTGGGAGAGCAAGATTCATTACGCCATTTGTTGTATAGTTTGAAGTGGATTGGAGTAACCTCAGCGGAGCATTTTTTTAATAGTACAGCCGGGACGAGATCGGGTCGACATGCTTTTGATGCGCTCGGATTTTTTATATTCTCATGCATCTGAGAAGGGTTGATTTTCAGATCATCTTCTGTGGCGTCTGTCCACAAAGGAAAGTCAGGGAGGAAATGATTTGCTGGGTCCAATATTGAGTTTGAGGGAAATCGTTTGGAAAGTATGTAAGCCTTCCGGGTTGCCATGCAAACAACCTCATGATTATTGGATAATGGGAGAATTGTCGAGTACTCATTATTTACTACACTGTTTTAGATTTTTCAGGAATCATGGGGTCCTAATTTCTGTGCTTCGATGCGTTTTCAAGTGGTTTTAATATATTCTCTCTTAGCTGTTGCTATTTATTTCTTATAATTATTTCTAGCTTCTATAAACTTTTGACTGTTGGAACTGGACTTATATCGCTTAAATCTGCGGTATGCATGCCGCCGTTTAGAAATAGCTGCTGCACATATAGAAGTAAACCATTGGAAAGAGTGGGGGTTGCTATTGAATTTCCCTGTGGGAACATCTGCTTCAGTTGCCGCTTTGAACAATTTAGTAGTCTCATTTGCGGGAAGGGAAGTGATGTTTCTTCCATCGGGTATCTCTGATGAGATCCGTGATCGTTTCCCAGTCAGCCTTCTTATAGTACCTTGTCGTTTTGAGCAATGGCTCCTCGGGTTTAGGTCGAGAATTTAAGGCGATTATTACCATTATCACAGCAGGATCAGCATTCCCGAGTAGGCTGTGGGCATTTTTATACACTCATCGAGAACTGTGGTCAGTAATAGATCTAGAAGTGAAGCATGTTGAGCTTGTTGATCCGGGAAACGTGTCGGAAACCTAACCGTCTTTAATAGAGAATGAGATATAGAGAAACTATGCGTTATGCTATTAGCTGTGTCTGTGAAAGAATAGAATCCAAGCCAATTACTTTGATACATTTTGCTTTGTATTATGATATTTTCGAATAATAAAGTTATTATATGGAATAATAGTTTGATGAATATGAACGGCATTGACACCTATAAGAAGTGAAGATATATTAGCAATTCTAACAGATATATTAAAAACTGCAAAATACTCTACGCATAACATATAGTAAAAACATAATATTGGTATAATTTCGAACTTTTAAAGTGTAACAATAGAATAATCCAGTGTATATTTTATAAAACAATAAAATAATATCTGTATTTTAATAATAAAAAAACACAAAAACAAACTGACCGGAAGCACGAACATCTTTCGTACACTTACAAGAACATGCTAGGGAGACTGAAGTAAGTTAACCAGTCCTCATATTTGTATAAGAAACGGTAATTAGTGTGCAGTTTCTTTCGCTTTACTCCAGGGTAATAAACTATTTGACCCAACGATTGTATACTCGTCCTAATGTCCCCGTACATGAGAAGATTAAAAAATGGCACCTTCAGCCACACACGACAAAATGATAAACAGTAAAAGAAAGATTATTGCTTTTCTCACGTCCATTTTTTCATTACTTCTAAATAGTAAACGCGAAATGGCGTACATTTATATTTCAGTAACTTTCTCCAAATAAAATGACTTGCGATGCATGGTAGACTACGTGCGATGAGAATAGAATGTGTCTGCGTGATTTATATAAGAATATATTTTTATTATATTAAACTAATTAAATGTAATTTCAATAATATTTTTCAAAACACAACCAAAGACATGTAAGGCATATCAGCAACAATTTACTTATTATTATTGTTTATTTATTAATTTACGTCATATAAGCAACGATTTATGAATTAGATGCGTATATGTCAGTTACGTACAAAGGAAACATATTTCTACCGAGATAAATGCAGCAAACAATAGAATGCGTCCATCTTGATTGATACGGAAAACGGTCGTTTATTCGTTTTAATTTTATAAATGTCATTATTTCTTCTCTCTTCCGGTACCACCTTTTTTTCCCTGCAACTGTTGTTGTCTATATATATATATATATATATATATATATATATATATATATATATATATATATATATATATATATATATACACTTGTGCCCGATATTATTCATACCCCACCTTGAAAATTGAGTTTATTATGTGTAACTTTGTAAGAATATATTGTTTACGTCCATATTGATACATATTCTTAATAAACCTCTTCTGATCATTTTCGTCATTTTAAAATCTCGGGATACTTGTAATAAAAGAAATATACAGCTATTTATAAAATCTGCAATGTTCAAAAATAATCATACCCCCTTATTTTTTCAGTATTAATCGAATTTCTGACTGTTTGTTTCCTGTTTGATTCTTATTTTGAATGCTTTTATACAACCTTTGATTAATTTCATTTCGTTTTTTGCATTTTGCAGAAATTAAAATGATATCAACTGAAAACCAATAAAAGAATAAAAATTATTAGAATGGGGAAGAAAAAAGAGCTTAGTAATGATCTTAGGACTAAAATTGCGAATTCACATAAGGATGGTTTAGGTTACAAGTCAATTTCCAAGAAATTTGAGGTCCCTACAGCAACAGTACAGAGCATCATCAAAAAATTCCAGAGCCACCACACAACAAACAACTTGATTGGTAGAGGAAGGAAAAGGAAACTGTCTGCTAGAGCCACCAGGAATATTGTAAGAAGTGTTAATGCAAATCCAACCACCACTACTAAGGACATTTTAGAAAATCTGGAGTCTTCTGGCATAAAAATATCAAGGCAAACATTGCAAAGGACTCTGCATGAAAATGGTCTGAAAGGAAGAAGACCAAGAAGGACTCCATTGCACACCGGAAAACACCTTGCAGCACGTCTAAAGTTTGCTAGGACCCATGTGAATTCTCCAGAGTCTATTTTCTCAAGTATTTTGTGGACTGACGAAACAAAAATTGAATTGTTTGGCCATATGGATGCTTCTTACGTTTGGAGGAAGAAAGGAGAAGCTTACAACCCAAAGAACACCATACCCACGATGAAACATGGTGGTGGTAGCCTAATGTTTTGGGGCTCCTTTTCGGCTAGTGGTCCAGGTAGTTTGGTCAAGATAGATGGAACCATGAAGAAG
>NC_136495.1:40967170-41109670 GCF_053919585.1 Euprymna scolopes | reverse complement strand
ATCTTAATAAAAAGTAAAAACTACTTGTTATGATTTCAGACACCCATAAAAAATTACGCTTACCTTATTAATATTAATAAAGTTCTACAACATATACTTTGGAGATCGTTAACAAATGAGTCAATGTTTTACTGCTTTACCTTATTTATTTTATATTTTCTATTCTCCCATACGCTGTGGAGAAGTTTGCCGAAGGTGGATGTCGCATAACCTAGGACAATACTGTCCAAGTACGTGAAGAGTTTCACGACTTAAAACTGGTGTTGTTAATGGTGATTGAAGAGGAGAGGTTAGTATATTTGCTCTGATGTTCATCTTCGTTGAACTGATAGTCAGTTAAAAATTATCACAGACCTTACTGAAATACATGTGGCGATGAAGGTCCTTACTTTTCAGGTCATGAATTAGGGAATTCCGAGTCGTGCTTTTGTACATGAGTGTGACAATGTTATAAAGTTTACCACCTGAACATGTCTGACAATAAATATCCTCTGTTAAGTAACCAAATCTTTGGTTTAGTATGACACAATAGATATTAAACAAGGTCAGGGCGAGCACATAAACTTGCTTCCTTAGTAAAAAGGGATGATGTTGCTCCTTCGAACAGAAACTTATCCTTCATAACAAGGTGCAATTGTTTGATGATGCTCAGTTAATCCCGAATCTTGTCAAGAACTTAGTGTCGTTGGTCTCTACTCACAAGGACAAATAATATGTTGTGGTCGATGTATTCCATATGTAGGTACTGATTTTGCTTTTACACATTTTCTCAAGCTTTTGGAAAGAGAAGCTTATGTCGACTGTGGAACGTAAGGAACTTTACCTGCACTGCGTCACTGGATACACATTTGTTAAGATGTAGCGCATGAAGAGCATTCTTATGACTCCGAACAATTGCAATCATCACGGTGGTCTTTCCTTTTTTTCGACAGTTACGATGGTACAGTTTCTTATATCTTGTGGTATGTCACCCTTCTGTCAAAACTGCGAGAGCTTTTCATGCGAAAAAGTCGGCTTTCCCGCTTCTGATCATTTTAAGTGGGATGTTGTGTAGACTTGGCGCCATGTCACTCGGCAGACTTTCAAAGGTTGACAGTTTCATCTTTCTGTTGCTGATATTACTGTCATATAAAAGCAACCCCTTATTAAATTTTACAAATTTGAAACACGCTAAACAGATCAACATTCTCCGATGTGTGTTGGACGCTTATGAATTTGATGCAGTTTATGCACATTAAGGACACGAGTTCTTTGATATCAGAGTGGCGACAAAGATGTTTGTGACAAAGCGTGCTCTACCACCCTGGAAAACTACCACGAAAAATTATCGGCGGAAACGGTTAATGAAATACATAGAAAATTGAATGTGGCTGTCCGTGCACTGAAAACAATGTTGCCATTTTTACGATACAGAAACGTGTGTGATAATGAATTCTAAGAATGCTAACACAAGATCAAAAGTCAACTGACTAGGTATCAGTCAGAATTCTAAAAATAATGCAAACCCGTACGCGACATATTCTTGGACAGCATAATGATTGACTCGTGATGAGAATTGGCTTCAGCACTAAAAGCCAGAATCAAAACGGCTGTCGCTAAAATGCCATCATTCACGCTCACATCCTAGAATTTTTGAAACCAAGGTTGACTGTAAACTCTGACCGTTTTGTTGATTTGGTAACAAAGAAGAATGTTTGTATTACCCGTGTAACGTTACAGAAAAAAGGGGCATATTCTGTTTGAAACAGGAAAGGGAAGGCAACACAAAAGGTTGAAGACTACATATTTTTTATAATGACTTAATTTATGCATTCATGATCTGAAACGTTCATGAAGATAAAGATTGAAAATATGCCTTCGTTATATGCTTAAACACATAGCTGGCCAGTTCGACTAGATGCTGCTGTAAGGCTAATGTAAAATAGAACATTCTGTTGGGAACAAGACAAAGCCAGACTACACATAAGATATAAACAACGGAACGTGTGACCAATTTTGCGCTGACGGTGTTGTCTCATATACAGTAGAATCCCGACCTGATACCGTAACATTTCTACGTGTTAGGATTTCTGAATTACGCTTTACCTAGGTAGCGTGTCTGTTGCAGCAGCATCGTAAAAGTAGTAATAAAATGCACGCTTTGGCAAAAACTGACTTTAAGAAACGAGGCCTCAACATTCGCTGTCAAAAGTGCATTGATTTTCAATGTTGACTATAAAGAAAATGAATTATGCAGCATAAAATATCGCTCATTTTAAATATTCAAGACATTACTTTTGAAATAACTATTTATACTGCCGATTTCATGTTACTTTTGAAGGATTTAGAAATATATGCTTTCGATTTTCCAGCAATTCCAAGATAGCGTGTGTCAAATACATCAAACTTTAAATTGTCTGCTTCAAAGAGAATTACAAAATGCCACAAATTGTCCCCTGGAAACCACCATTGTTAATGTGATGTTGTGTGGTCATTAACGACTACGTGAATATTTTGTTTTGTTTATACAGGTCTATTAATATTATATATTAGCTGATAAATACCGTCAGAATTTCCCTTCTATACCGAATTTTGTTTAAGTATTTCGATGTATCAAGCGCTATACACTTAGTTTAACCTGCTTTATTTCGTGTATGGCATATATGAATGCAGAGGATACAGTATGAATAGTATTGACCGTAAAACGTTGACAATTTTAAATATGGGTGATTATGTCTAGGGTTCACCCATATCTAAATATGAGTGATGGGTGATTATATGTAGGTTTGTACGGCACAATAACGTTGACACACCGGCTCTCGACAGATCACCGAAGTTAAGCAACGTTGAGCCTAGCCAGTGCCAGAGGGGTGACCATTTCGGAAGGCTAGGCGCTGTATGTACCTTCTGGGAAGGTTAGGCGTGGGGCCGGCACCCTTACCTCGTAAAAAGAACTCAGTCGCTACAAAAGCATCTACAAAGTTGTAGATGGGCTTTGCCCCTTAGAGACTCACGTCCATGGTGGTGGTGAAATATATAGATTTATTAATGGTTTTGAAACCGTAGATTAAATAATGATTATGCGGTGATAATGTTAAGGATGTATTTTTGACAGTTTTGGAAACTGGTATAGCAGAGGCAATTTTCAACATATCAGAGAACCAAGATTTGAAATATTTCTTTATTAAAAGAGAAGGGATATGATCTAGTTCACGTATTTGGAGTTGCCCCATTTCTTGTGATACAGCGAGTATTAGACTCTATTACTGCCGGTTTATCAAACATTGTTGTCTGTTCGAAAGGAGGGTGGTTTGTAAAATCAAACTGTGAGTTAGAATAACTGAATAACTGCATAGGTAGTTAACCATCATCATCGTTTAGTACGAAATAATCGTTGATTTCTCATTGTTTAGTACACGTACAGTTTACCATGTCTATCACACTCGCAGTGAGGTTACTGGATCTTACATAAAGGGAATATAATGATTAATGAGGAAAACATGAATGTAGATCCTGGGTAGCAAGTCTATATATCCTTATATGATTTCAACAAAATAAATAAGATATTAACTAACAAATAAGCATAAATAAAAATGCATTAAAAAATTAGCGATTCAGTAAATATCCATGTAAATATGTATACAAGTGATATTTGAATGTGATATATATATATATATATATGAATATATATATTTATATATATATATATATATATATATATATATATATATATATATATATATATAGAGAGAGAGAGAGAGAGAGAGAGAGAGGGAGAGAGAGAGAGAATAATCCAACCTTCGTATATATTATAAATCCTTTTACAGATTAAGAAGGAACCTAAAGTTATTTCCCTCATCCACTCCCATATTCTCAATAGCCCGTTTCCTCGGAATTTTTCCAACCAGATCCTGATAATGTCCCCCGAAATATATATATATATATATATATATATATATATATATATATATATATATATATATCATCGGAGGATTTTTAATATTGAAAACTATATAGAAAATTATAATTTTTTTAATACTTCGTTGGAAATTAATATTTTTCTTTAATCTCTTCCAATAGCATAATTTATAAGATTTCCACAACTTACAACAGTAGTAAGTTTTCAGATATATCAGTTGGTTACCATGAAGCACTATTATATATATATATATATATATATATATATATATATATATATATATATATATATATATATCTTGTAAGTTATAAAATGTATATGGCGATTAAGCTTCACTGAATATTCCGCGTTTCATCCACTCTAGGATTCTTCAGGCTTATATATATACAAGAATAAAAAAAGCATTGGAAATGCAAAAGGATATAGGGATGGTATGCCAAAAAGTATACAAACACGATAGCTATGAATGGCTAGGCACATGGAAATAGAATTGCATCCAAAGTATAGCCCTATAGCTTTTCTCCAATCTTCATTCCGTGCCATCATTACGGTTGTAAAAAGCTATAAGGCTATACTTTGGATGCAATTCTATTTCCATGTGCCTAGCCATTCATAGCTATCTTGTTTTTATACTTTTTGGCATACCATCCCTATATCCTTTTTCATTTCCAATGCTTTTTTATTCTTGTTAATTAGTATTTTTACTTACATTCATGATAGTATTGTCTTTTTTAGGAGGCGGCTCATTGCCGCCTCCATTAGTAGCAGGTCGCTTCCTGCTGGGTTTTAGGTCTTTGGGTTTTGGGCCTTAGGAGTTGCCTCTTGGTCCTCCATCGGTTCTATATTACATAGAGCGATCTACCGCCTCTCTGATAAAACAGTTAGAGTATTATAAAGTTCTAAAATGTTCATACCTTCACTATTAAATTTTTCTTGGTTCATTCTTTGGTGTTTTGGCAAAGATTTGGCAGTTTTTTATATTTATATTTATAATAGTTTGTGCATGAGGCAGCTTTTTTCCCCTTGGGATCCCTGTTTTACCGTGCTTTTGAGTCAACACGTGAGGCAGCCTTCTTTTTTTCTGGTTCTTTGTTATAAAGAGCACGTGAGGCAGCTTTTTTCCCTCGGGATCCCTGTTATACCGTGCTTTTGAGTCAGCACGTGAGGCAGCCTTCTTTGCCTCAGGATTTGCATGATACTTAATTTTTATTATTTCAGCATTTTTCTGATAGTATTCTTTGTGCTCAGATAATACCTTGACTTTGTTTTTTTCATAGTCTATATTTCTCTGAGCTTTTTTACTACGTGCTGACTTTGGCATTTTTTATTAAATGTAAACATATAACACTTATGTGTATCTTGCTATAATATCACTTATCTTATAGCAAGACAACTCTCGTAGAATTGAGATACTGCCCCGTCACCAATAGTTAAAGTGTGGAACGGTATATAAACCAATAGTGTAGTTGTTATCTTTATATGAAGTCCTAATCAGTGACAGTGTGAGGTTACTTTGTTAATTTATTGTAGTTTATTTTAGAAAATTTACTTGCTTTTATTAGTAGACTGTGTATAGTAGCCACAATATCTAGTTATTTTTGTGGCTAGGGCTTGGATTTTGATTCTTTTTGGTCAGCTTCCAGTGAGTTCTTAGAAGATGACTTTCTTGCAGTTTCTTTTGCGGTTAATTTAACTTATTTCCTTTGGCGTTTGGTAAGTTCTTAAAAGAACTGGTCTGATCTACTTTTCTTAGCGAGCGAAGAGATTCAGCTGCATTTAACAATGGTTGCTATAGTGTATTTTTGCGCATGCGTGAGAATTTAAAGTTTCCTCCTTATTTTTCAATAGTTTGACATTAGTCATGTGTCTTTCTGCCAAGAGCGACAGACGTCAGTGTAAGCCGTGCTCGTCTAGAGGTTAGGACCCCACGTTGTGGCCGTGCTAACCTAGGTTCGAATCCTGGTCACAGCATTGACATTTTGTACATATTTTACAGCCCAAAATCTTAAGAATTATTTGTTTTTATAACATTGTTTTTTGACGTCGTACTTGCTGATAGGTTACTCTTATAACAATTTTGATCAACTGAGATAAAGATTTCGTGGTTTCATTAACGCTGGTGGGTTACTGTTTAAAGAAAAAACCTTAACGTTCACCTCAAATATTCAGCGTCCAAGAAATATAGGCCACTGGCAAACTGGAACGTCTGTGAGCATCCGGTGTATTATTTGGAGCTGTCCCTTTTGAGAGAAGTTTCCTGTTCGAAGTGGTCTGTCTACATTGGGTATATAGTGTTTAAAACTTGTTATTACACGTAATCTTATTTAATTATGGAGTTAGCTAAAAAGCGATGGGTCACTGCACTTCTCCGTGTAAAGAGCAGTCGAGTGATGCTTGAACTGTTGTCAGAGACCGTTCGTACACCGAGATATATCGTCTCAAAAGAAAGAAGAAAGCAGAAGAAGAAAGAAGAAAGAAGAAAGAACAATTGGCCATTTTTGTACCCTTTTTTTTTGCTCTCTTTTGACATTTTAACCGACGTTCTGACACTCGCTGTATTCGTAAGACGCTTCTCTGTAAGAATATGTGCTTTTTGAAACTTATAAGTTGATTTTAGTTGAGATTTGGATAGTTGTGTTTTGTAGGCGTATATAGGCGTGTACGGGCGATCCCTATATAGAGAGTGCTACCGCCTCTCTGATATATATATATATATATATATATATATATATATAATTTTCGCTCTTTCGCACTATTACTTCAACAACTGAACACGATTAGTGGACGAATCGAAAGTGCTCGTGACAGCAACAACTATGCAACTTTTAATAATATTTTTGATTTTGATATAACAAAATATTATACGGAAAAGCGAAAAATTAAAATAAGAATCATAAAACCAGTGTGCATTTAATAATATTTGATTGAATACACCCGCACACGCACACACACTCACACACACACGCACACACACACATATATATATGTATGTATATATATGTGCGTATGTGTATTTGTGTGTATATATTAGTTACATATAAAATTTATTAACTTACGATGTTTCAATAAAGTTTACAGAGTAGAAAAGCGAGAGCAAACCGCATTAGATCAAAGCATTACAAAGCTAAATGCTCTTCGTTAGAAAGGAATGTCGACATCATACACATATTTGTAAATTTTTATATTGGAGATAAACGAGAAGAGATAATTTAAATTATTTACAAAATAAAGTAAAACATAAACTTTTCAAAGTAACCCTGAGAAAAATCTATTATATTAATTAGTATTAATAACATAGGAAAAATTACGTACGGAAAAAATATATAAATATAAAAAAATATATTAGAAAGTTAATTGGTTAACCAATTCAAATTCTCGGGAAGGAGGTGTATCCCAACATAAAATAAATAGAAACGAAATTATTATCTAGTAGTATCGCATGTGCAACAAACGAGAATTTAGTTTCCAAAATTTATACATGATCCCAAGATATTATAAGGAAGTTATCCGAAAAAGCAAACCGATTTAAGGTTCGTTAATAAGAAAATTCAGACGAATAAATCGCGTATGAACTCTATTCTTCTACACATCAAAATGATTTTAACAATGTCCAGTATTTGCCCCCAAGAATCGTGCACAAAACAGATATAAGGGGTCCAAAATTCAATATACAGGAATTCTAAAAGCCTAAGCATAAGTATCTATTATTCTAAGGAAATTATATATATATATATATATATATATATATATAATATATATATTATATATAATATATATATATATATATATATATATATATGTATATATGTATGTACATAAAAACATATATATACTAGCATGGGTACATAGCGTGCCCTGGGTTGACATGAAGTTATGTTTGAAACACACCGGTATACTAATCATTTTCATCATGGGCAACGCTGATACCCCCACAACAAAAATAAAAGAATGGATGAAAACATGTAAATCACCTCCCCAAAAAAGTATGTGATACCCTCTCCACCAGATATTTCGGCAGATGGACTAAAAAGAGAGGAAACTATTCTCCTGATATTGAGCACCGAAAAACCCCACCCCAAAAAAGAAAATTAAAAATAAATCATTACAACGTTTGTTTCAATAAAAATAGCAGTGAATACCCGTGCGATCGCAAATAAAAAGATCCACCAAAAAGTAATTTCAAAAACAATTGAATGACATTTTTCGTCATTTTATATTTCTAATGACATCTTCCCCCGCCCCCGCAAAAAAAATGAATTTGTCATATTTTGGGGTTCGTTCTGCTTATAAAATTGTTAGGTAAAAGTACAGAATGGTTTCATAAAAATTAATTAAATGTATCATCATTTGATGTTTCAAATGTAATTTTCCCCCACCGCCAAAAGATAATTTTTTTTGTATTTGTCATGTTTTGTCCACCCCCCACCCCTTTCGATCGTCAAACTTGAAAAAATGCTAGAGATGACATGTCTAGTTGAACGCTTTGTGGCCAAACAGTGGGTGCTCAGTTTACGTTTAATTTATATAGAAAAGTTATCCCCTACGCTAAAATGTTTTTTTTTTTTCAAAATTTCTTCTTCCTGCATATTATTTATACATACTGCTTAAACGTATTAGGCCACAAAAAAAAAACAGGTCTAATTTTTGGGGTCAATATCAAGTTTCTTTTCAACTCCCGCAAAAACTTGAAAATGACGACTTTTAATGGTTTTCGTTGGTGCTGAAAATGAATATTACGTTTAAATTTGGGGAGGATAAGTAGTTTTAATGATATGAAGAAATTACTTTTTCAAAAAGTGGGGGTACCTTTCTTATATAAATTACGCGTAAATTGAGCACCCACTTTCTGGTCACTTAGTAATTTCTTTATATTATAAAACAAATTTAACTGTGACATTTGTTTTCAGCACCCCCGAAAATTGGCGCTTTTTTACTAAAAGATGCGTTCATTTTTTCATCTCATAATTTAGGACGCTAATTATGCTGTTTATGTTTTTCATCTCATAATTTAGAACGCTAATTATGCTGTAAGTTTACAAAAGCATACTTTTGTTTTTCGTTCTGTTGTCATTATACAACTTGTATAGTCGTGAACACGTGCCTCTGCAGTTTAACATTTCACAAAAATTCTGTTTACATTAGGAGGCGGTTAAGTAAACTAGAGAAGCACCTGGTAAAACTATATAGATTCTATAATTGAATAAAAAAAATGAAAAAAAAATGAAAAACAAAAATATATTTTTGTAAACCGGCCGCTCGTGTAAGCATCTTTACGTCCTAAATTATAAAAAAAATAAACGAATCTCTTAGTAAAAAATAGCGCCGGTTTTCGGTGGTGTTGAAAACGAATATCACAGTTAAATTTGTTTTATCATATGAAGAAATTATTAGGTTATTAGAAAGTGGGTGTCCATTTTAGGTTAAATGCATATAGGAAAGTGGTTCCTCACTTATTGCAAAAGTAATTTTTCATATTATGAAAACTACTCATCTGCCCAAATTTAAATGTGATATTCGTTTTAAGCACCATCTAAAACCATTAAACCTCGTCATTTTCAAGTTTTTGAGGAGGTGAAAACACACTTTATATTGACCATTTTTCTAGATGTTTAGCGAAGCTGAGTCACGTCGTAAAAATTGACCATTTTTAATTTAAGATATTAAATAAATTATAAAGAAAATCTGTTTCGCAGACAATTAAACACACTTGCTATGGTATAATTATTATAATAAATCCTGGGCAACACCGATTAAATTTTATAAAAAAAAAGAGCAGGGGATGATGGATTTTGTTCTCATGTGTCTCTGACAAACTCTGCCCTCGTGAGGATGCAAGCAAATGAGTGCATTTGTTTTATTATTCTCTAACAAAAAAAGGTTACTTCAAAATTAAGAATAAGCGAACAAAATTTCCTCCGACTTAAAATAACAAGCCCGATAACCATTAGTCGCGTGCTCTCGTGTAATGAATGAATACGTGAATGTAGGATTGACATGAAATTCTTAAAAATAAACGAAAATAACCGAAAAATGGGCTGAAATGTCTTAAATAAATATAAAGTAAATAACTTAAAATGACTTTAATGAACTTAAGGATGCATTGGATGGCCTTAAGATTGACTTGAATGCTTAAAAAATAACTGGAATCCTTCAAAAACAACTTGAATGATCTGGAGAATGACTTGAATGGCTGATCATTTTACATTAAATTAATACAGAAAAGTGATCCCCCACTTTATATCACAAAGTTACAAACATAAGTACAGCATGTAATAAGACATATACTACACTTTGACCTTGACCAACAGACCAAGAAAAGCATAAAAAGCTAAGAACAGTATCTATTAACAACATACCTTTGATTTTAAGAAAAAGGCAAAACACAAAAGGGTTACAGACAGACCAACAGACCGCCCGACCGACCGACCGACCGACCGACCGACAAACCGATCGACCGACCGACGGACTGACGGAGTGACTTTTAGAGTCGCTTGCACCCGAGTAAAATTAATAATTCAGCTTGGAATAATATTTCGAAATGAAAACGAAAATAGGAAATATTTAATAACGTAATTTTTCAATTAAACTATCGCAGTTATTCGCCTTTTTGGTTTATGGGTTTTGGTTTGAAAATAAAACGGTTTCAGATTTCAGATATAATAAGTTAAATCAAATATGACTTTAAATTTAAATTAACTAAATAATGAAAAATGTTTTAATTAGTTCAGTTGAAACAAAGCTATTATGTCGAATAAGTAATGTCGTCGAGGTAATTATTTAAATAGATTTCATTTAATGTCATATGTGAATGACCGTAACTCAATAATGTAACAGTGGTTTGAAGACTCCTATATATTGAAAGCACATATAGAATATACTGTCGCCGGTGATAGAAGTATCTTAACATGGGCATTAATATTTCATCACAAGGAGAGGTGTACACTCAGTTGGCCTTTATATTTCTTTGGTCATTAGTAGTTGTACACACAGACACAGACACAGAGTGACGCTACTACTTTATATATATATATATATATATATATATATATATATATATATATATATATATATATATATGATGAAAATAATGGAAATAGTATTCCGACAAAATAGAGAAAATAAAAAGGAACAAACCGTATTATGTGTTCATCAACGTTTCGTCTTTATGTCATCCAGAGGAAGTCTCGAAATAAAGACGAACCGTTGATGAACACATAATACGGTTTGTTCCTTTTATATATATATATATATATATATATATATATATATATATATATATGTGTGTGTGTGTGTGTGTGTATACGTATTAATATTTTATATTACTAAGCCAACATTGATCATTGCAGAACTATTTTCTATCAGGCTAAACAGTAAACTTGTTTATAAACTTGGTACTTCCTTTCCGGAAGTTAAATTCGATTTAAAAATTTGCACAAACAAATTCAATATTTTCTAAAATCCTGGTTTCTCGATGTTAAATGTTCTTAAAGAATATTTATCCGACTATAAATTAATTTAAATTTCCAAAGCGAAACTCGCATTCGAACGGAATGAATTTATCCGTGTTTTCTCTCGTTTGAATGAAATCTATTTATCAAAGTTTAGAATATTATTTGGAAAGTTAATTATATTTGTCACGCATGGAAATCTAAAAATCAAGAATTTTAACAATAATTTGGCATTCCACCTACAGAAGTTTAGAATTATTTTAAAGAAGAATTTAAATTATGTCTACATCTAAGATGTCACATACTAAATCTCCTCATTGTAATTACAAACTTTTGTGAGCATATATAATATTAAAGTCGACTCCTCATCTTATGTAATGGTTGATAATTGATCAGAGAAATGTCTTGAACTCTGATTTCGAAATGGCCACACATATTACGCAGCAAATCTAAAGACGATTTACATAAACTCATAAAGAGGTAGCAAGAGTTTACAGATTTTGAACACACTTATTCTAACGGGATGTTCTCTCTCACTTCTATCAAAATAAAATCAAGTCAAGCAAAATAAAAATCCTCAATGGTAAATTATTACGGATTTATTCAATTTTAAAATGTTATCTTATGAAAATTAATATACTTTACTACGAGTAATAATTGCATATAACTTATTAAGGAAAACAAATTATTTGCGTAAAGCTAAAGTTCTGTTTTTTTATTATACCGGCTTTTTAATATAGCAACATAACGAGATGTGTCCGCCACATTAGTAGCCCCCTGTGTGATTTATGAATGTAGAAGTGCTTGCATGATTTCGTTACGTTCTGAACGATTGCACAAAAACGCTCGCATTCATTTACATAGCCGTTGACAATCACGTGCGTTACATTTTGCAAAGGATCACGGCTCATTCAATCATTCAACAGCTCTCTTTTGTTAATATGCACTAATAATGATTCCAATGTGTTGTGATGTGTCTCTATTTGATTTTATAATATTATAGTAATATTGCCCTCTGTTTTCATGGCAATACCTGCCATAGTAACTATTTATTGCCTCTTAACATTTTTTCTATTTCATTTAAAGACAGCAAGTGTGATTTATTAAGGGCTTCTATATTTTATTTTGATTTATGTTTGCTTTACAAATACATAAGTTTGTATCATATATACTGTTCATAAAGGATTGCATTCTATTCATCTATTTATCTCCTTCAGTAGAATTAAAATACTGTGGGATTCGAAGATAAGCACTTAAGATTTCACTGGCTTATTTACCATAATTTATTGAACACGTATCGTAAAATACTAAGTTTCGAATTTTAATGGATAATTGTTTTTAATCTTGTAACAAAAATGGAACTCTCGAGCTCAATTTTGCTAACTATTAACATGTCTTTATGAAAATATGAATATCTATATAATTTGTTAAGAAAACATATGCCAATTGTGAGATTGAAAATAATTACTTTTCTCCATAGGAGAATAAGACGTGATTTAATTGGGATTTTCAAAGTAATTAATGGTTTTGTTAAATAGAATACATAACACTCCTTTAGTGTTAAACAGTTCATCCTTTCACTCAATCTCTCCACAGCAGAAGCAATTTGATATATTTTACATTACATTTCCGAGTATTATCAAGTGAAATTATTAGCGTATATTTGTCATCATATTCTATTGTCATAATAATATTAATAAGTTGTGAAAAGTTATCGTTCTCCTAACAAATTCATCAACAGATTTTCTCGTTAATTTACTTGATTAATCATTACAAATAATACAATTAAAACTATTCACATGCCACCAGCTCCAATTGACAACCGATCTTGGAATCAGCATGTCTTTATTTTCGAAAAACGATGTATTGGAAATGTTGCGAAAAACGATGTAATGGAAATGCTGTTGTTTAACTTTCACATTAACTCTAATGTTGTATTTTTTCCTCGACAATTGTTTACTCCTTAGTAAAAAAAAAATACGTTGCGAAATCAGCAGTAGTTCTGCTAATACGATGAGGCGTGAGGAGTTCAACAAATGTCAGGGGCCATAGACGACATCAGCCAATCTGCTCCATTTATAGATGTACGCCTGCGATATGAAGTTAAGCTTCATAAAATTAGGATACTGACATAACTTTGTCTGAAATAATTCAAGGTAATTGTCTGATCGGCATTTATTCTTTTATTTCTCAGATGATATATTGGATAGTTTGCAGAGTTTGAGAGATGAAAAAAGTAAAATGTATACTTTAGTCTGAGAAAAATATAATCGTTTCCACACATCTTCTTTAACAAACCTGAGGAAACATCACCATTATATTAGCTCCTACGGGTCCTGTATCACTCATACCGGGTTGACTGAGAGTGATAAAACTCAATTCTTATGAGAGATAAACAATGCCATTTCGGTATTCAGCATCAATTGCGCTGAGATATTTCAACATTTGAACGTTTATGTTTCGTAAATGTTTTCGTTATGATTTGTAACTTTTATCTATTTCATTGCTCGGACACCAGTTATAAAATGCAATACTACTATCACAATATCTGCGTGGATTTGGTTCCGGACATTTTTTCAGATGTATATTGGCAAACACGGGAATAAAACTGTCGATTATCAGGGATCTGTGCAGAATTTTGAATTAATCAGTAGGCCTATGACAGCAGCATGTTATTTTCCTTTGTTTTCATTTTCAGGAATATATCCTTTGATACATTATATGCTCTTATACGGAGAGATATAGTCCTCAGTTTATTAATTGTGTCTAAATGTGTCGGGTATATATTTGGGAGTAAAATCAATGAAAAGTATATGCTATTGTCATAGCCATATTAATAATCAACGACTGAGTAACGTCTTAAGTAATTCGTAATTTTATCGCCAATATAAGCCATACTGATCATCGATTCTTCAATTATCCAGTAACCCGTCACACATAACTAATTATACTTAACACTTTTAATCGTTGCGTCAAAGATTAACATTTTAAAGTCCGTATAGCAAGTCGTGGAGGCAACTGACCTTTCTGACCACTGTGCGTCCATGTTTGTTTTAGTATATATTTTGATGTCAAATATATTTTATCAATATGTCATAAACAGTTTATAATGAAAAGTTATTTTCTAGATATAAAAGTTTAAGAATATACTTGATTGTCGTTGTCGACCAGAAGCGTATGCAATTTCTGCTGCGAAGTTAGGCGCCTTCTATCAAGCGAGTTAATGTCTTAAGCCCCCAATTATTCTCTATTATTATAAAGCCCGAATTCGAATAATTCGCAACATTTGGCCAAGTGCATTGATAATTAATCACTTCCTCTTGGACATATATTAAATAGTCTGTAAGCCTGTCCTCGTTACAAAAAAGTAAACTACGGTGGGCGTGGAGGCCACTTTCCTCCCTAAACAAATGCAGACACTGGCGACCGTGGCCAAAATAGAAATAATCTGGCTTTCATTGGCGAGATATGATGGTTTGGGTTGATAACATGCTGCTACTGTTTGAATTAAAAAAATCAATTCAGAGAATGCGTAAATCAGTATGAATTAATAAAAGTACGAAAATAGTCCGCCAGGATAATAATGGAAAGTATAAACAGAATGTTTCCCGAAGCAAATAATATTTGTTTGTTACGCAATTTTTTAAAATTGTAGTAACTGTTCTTTTATGTAGAGAAGAACAGAATTCCGTAATATGAGAATACTGGCCGGTATATATATATATATATATATATATATATATATATATATATATATATATATATATATATATATATATATATATATATATATATATATTGGATTAAGTCGGTATTTATAATATCCCAGGACGCTCGTGATTTTCACAATTCCAGGCAGGGTGTATTTTTCTAAGCATCCATGTGATATTCTAAGGATTTACTATATGGCGGATAAATAAGGTTCCTCTACAGTGGCGAAAGCAATAAATCTATTGGAGGAGCTCTGGTGCCATAAACAAAACATTAGCTTCTATTTTATCATGAACCAGCATGGAAGTAGTTAAGCCTAAAATACTTCCATGAGAATGCTCATGTTAGTGTACAGATTGGTCTAACTAAAAATAGCGAAACATGATCACACATGGTACTGAAAATTCAAAATTAAATAAATTTCGGAAAAGATACATCAGAGACACAATTAAATAATTGCGTTGGGTATGGATTAGATTTCGGTAGAAGATCACCCCAGGACACTCGTCAGTTCAATCACTGTCACTAAAATAATCGCAGCGTAAGATTTTTTCACTCTTTTATCTTGAGGGCCTAAGGCATGTCGGATCAATAGAGACAGTCTGATTCTTACCTCAATCAGCAATTTACTTCGATATAAAAAAAAAACAGAAAAACACCGTCTTCTCAAAATGTATTGTTTTTAGAATGCCGTAGTGAGAAATAATATCATTGATCTTCCTATTGCCGAGATGCAACATTTTTTTCGTTTTGTTCAACTGTTCACACAAGAAAGAAACAAAGATATTCATCGCATGAGACATACTTAACATCTATGATTCACAGACTATTGATTCACTTTTAACCTACTATTAAAGCAGGTTGAGGTAAGCGTCTGAATTTCTAAACTATTATTTCTGCCAAACTGCAACTTCTATCGCATCGACGCAGTGTTGTATTTATGTATCTGCTTTGTATGTAATTCCACGAAATATTATGCGATCGAAATACTTCACTTGCAACGCTTTAACGAAACCAGAGGAACTTAAAGTTAGAGCACATTCTATCACCTGCTATAAAAATGATTGAGTAGAAAAAGGATAACAACGTTTCTTTCTTTGGGAATTTAGTGTGGAAAAAAAATAAGGACAATTGCCATTAGATATGGAACCTGATTTTGTACTCTGTGGAGCCAGGAGAGAGAGAGAGAGAGTTCTGAGCGACATCGACTTATCTGCAAACTTACTCCATATTGAAATTAACCTACGGATAAAAGTAGATCACTGTGTCAGAAATTCCATACTTTCTGATGAAGTAGAATGGTCAAATATTTTTCCATCGATCCTAACAAAATATCTTGTCAAATTTAATATCGAGTACTCACTCCTATAAATTTTATTCGTTTATTTATTTTTTGCAAAGAAATCGCCGTTTATCAAAGCTCGGATCACACTCGAGCATTAGGGTTAATGATTGTGATGTAGTCGGTTCGACAACAGCTTAATGATCATTTTGGGCGGTAATAGGACAGAACTTGACTATTTAAGGTATAGAAATAACAAGAAATTCTTAACATATGACTTGAAAATGTCCATGTTGTAGTAGTTCGGAAATAGTTCAGTAGCACAGAGTTCAACAGTCGGTCAGGTATACTAAATCATTTTTATTAATGGAATTGTCGGTAAGATTGTAGCATTGATTAAAGGGTTTTTGAGAAAAATTGACAAGCTAGATAATTGAATAAAGCTCAGACGGTATTTACTGTGAAAATAACGGTAGAGTAGGAGCAGATTGGAAACGTCAGTTTTGAAGTTGCAAGTAGGTAAAAATGGCATCGCCTACTACATGTCGAAGCCGATATTGAAATCAGTCAAGGAGGATGAGTTCTCCGAGCAGCTCCTCCCCGAATGTACCAATAGTTCTCGATTTGGATCGTATTTTACTCTTATATAAGTAGACAATTGCTTCAGGAATAATATATTATCTGGAGCATTAGAATGATGCAAGCATTTTTCCCGTGAATTTTGCAACAAATGTTATTAAAGTCTTCCATTTCAGGTCAGGGTTTAATGGCAGTCCCATAGACAGGTTAATTCTTTGAGACGAGAGCCATTCATGTACATTATGGTCAAGTAGAGATTAAGTCGTTTGCCCTGAAAAGAGCGAAGCTTGGTTTTGGATGCGTTGAAATTAACCAAGCATTGTTAGTCCCATTTCGCCAGGTTCTCAGTGTCAAAGAAGGAAGACCCACATGGATGTTGCTTTTGAAGTGTTGTTATGCATATATGTAAACGGATGAGCTTCAAATTTGATTTAAAGGATTATTGACAAATAAAAGTGAAGGTTCTTGGTTTAGGAAAACGAAATTAAACATATAAAAAGAAAAAGGAATTCATCTTTGCAAGACAACAACCGGCGGGTTCGAGATCACCACTGTCACCACCTTCGTCTCTCTACCTCTTTCCGACCTAATCTATCAACTCCTTTTATACATGTCTTCCACGGAATTTCGTGTGATTTCGCGTGACTTCCACCAGAGCATAACTTTTAAAATTATGAGCGTCATCTTGATTTCTCTCTCTCTCTCTCTCTCTCTCTCTCTCTCTCTCTCTCTCTCTCTCTCTCTCTCTCTTTCGCCCAACCTCGGCAAGACTTCTGTTCGTTTGATCGTGTTCACTTTTTTCCTTCTGCTAACTTAAAACAGCAAAAAGAAATAGAGTTTAGACGAGGATGGATCCTTGGGGCATACAGATATTACTACTTTGGGGATTAATTGTATAAACCTATCCGAAGCAAAGAATGTGATGCTTGAAAAGACTCAGATATTTCATAGCTGAGCGCTTATGAAGTGGATTTTATGTCAAACTCTGTCAAATGCCTAAGATATATCGAGATTTATTGTTGTAGAGAAAAAAATCCCTCGTCGATATATTGACTGATCATATTATAGTCAGTACATCAACTGTAGATCACTTAGAACGGAAACCATATTACCTGTAGAAGAGTAAATTCTTTTAGCCAATGATGTGTGCAATTTGTCTATTTAGTACGGTTTCACGAAGATTAACAATGTACATAGATGCAGAAGACTGATTACCAGTATTTTAAAATATTAAGCAGAGTAATGAGGGTTTTCTAAGGTACTGGGAAGCATTTCACAAGTAGACACCAATTGGTTAGTTTTGAAATAATAGTTATTTCTTTCAGTCGTAACGTTTTGATTCCTATGGCTTGGATATTTTCAGGACTAGTTGCTTTGTAAACCCGAGGTCTTTGATAACCGAGGCAAAATACTGAATGTATGGATGTCGCTTAGATCATTCTCGATTGTTGGAAGACACCCGTGTTGTGCGTGGCTCTCATCGCATAAGGTTGATGTAAATTTTTCACAAAGTTTCGCCTGGTCAGATATTTATAAGATCACTTGAGGCCTACTGATTATTGTAATGATTAAGGTTTCACATCTATCCAGGATTTAGTTCGCCATACGCTTAAACAGTTCTATTTTAAACTTGGCGGATTGAGCATATGGTTATCTCGCATTTTTTATAATTTATTTACATTGAGTGCTGGCAGCCCTAAAAAGGCTTTAGTTGTAATATAATTATTACTTTAAAGCTGGTGACGTAGTAGTTTCCATGAATAATAATCGTATCATATTAAGGGTCGTGTCATGGTTGTTGTATGGTTTTTGTGGGAATTTATTGGAAGATATGTAATTTTCAATGCTGATGGTTATCCACTCAGTTAGCTAAACGCTTTAGTCGACGCCGTTATCTTGTCCATAGAGCGGTGGGGCAGTTCCATTATAAACGTTCGGGAAAAAAAACCTAGCGAGCCATTAATGTATCGTTTAAAAGAGATGGATGCGTAGGGTTTTGTTGTACTGTAATTGTTACTCTATTCAGACAACCGAGTTATCAGAAGATTCTACAAGAATAACGGTTTTATTAGGCTTATAAATACAAGGTTCTTCTCAATAGAACACCATTTATTGAAACTGTAAGTCGGGATGATCAGATTTTAGATGTATTAAGTGATCTGCAAATCTATCTCCATTTCAAATATGTCCCTAGTAAGAAATAGATTTGGTAGAATCCTTCGATAATGTTCTTCGATGTCTTTGTTAGAAACTTCTGATCTCAATAAAGTAAAAATCGCACTACAAAACACAACTCTTTTGTATCCGACTCTTTGAAACGATAAGGGCTAAACAATCGGCCTTTATATGATCGAATCAAAGAAAGCTTAAAATCGTAATATTGATAGGAATATCAGATATAATACCATGGGTATCATATTGGGATACGACACATAGTAATATCAGATTTAAATTCACATTTCTAAATGAAGTAAATTTAATAGGATCACAAATGAATGCCGTTCATGTCTTTTACACATGTCTGATAAAATAATTAAAAGGGCGAAAAGTAATTCTAATCTCAATGAAAATGGACATAGGATTATTGACAACAAATCTAAACACTTCTTACACTGAAAACAAAAGAAATAACTTTAACACTAAACATATACTCATGGAAAGGGATGAAAAAATAGAGAAATGTGTAATGCTAAGAATAAAAGACATTGATAGAATATAGAAAAGGGAAATAGAGAGCGAGAGTGCGTGAAAAGAGTAAGAATAAATATCAATAAAAATCTGAAAGAAAATAGAGAAGGAAGAAAAATAAAAGAATGTAAGGTAAGATTACAAAATGTTAATAAAATGAAACTCCACAGATGGAGAGAAAAAGAATGAAATAAAAAGGCAAATTACAAAGAAAATAACAATGAAAATAAAAACAAATAAAATGAAAATCATTAATATAAGAAAAAAGAGGAAGCATGATTAACGGAATTGTATGCGGTGTTTTAATAGAAATAAAGTCAGAAAATGAAGCTTGGCGGGGGGGGATTAAAACTCCACAAACAACTAAAAAAAGGAGGAGAAATAATATAAAAGCAAAACATGAAGCTTAAAGTTTGTGTAATCTAGTTTCGAGATCCAACAGCGAATTCCCTAAGATGTCTGCTGAACGGATGTGCGGAACGGCCATTACTCGGCAAGAAGTCTCTCTTAATGCAGTATCGACCCCTTTTTACTACATGAACATTCTCCACTTGCTACAGGGAAATTTTCGTTCTGCACGTGCTCGCAATACTTCATCCGTGGTAGCCATGCAGAAATGTTATGAAGAAAACAGACATCTCACACAATGTGTACGCATTTTCTTTCAGCATCGGGGCTTTTTTTATAAGGCTTCCACCTACGACTTTCTGGAATTGGCAAGTTATCGACATGAAATCTATAATCGCAGTTGGTTTCAGTTAGTCCTTTCTTCTGATAAAATTACACACACACTCGTATATATATATATATATATATATATATATATATATATATATATATATATATATATATATATATGTGTGTGTATATATATATATAATATATATATGTGTGTGTGTGTACGTGCGTATGAGTGTGTGTAGTATGAGTGTTAAAGCTACTGATAATCAAGTTGATGGCTGCTTGCTAATCTAACAAGATTGAAAAGCTGACATAAACAAAACAACATGCATATGCATAACTATATAAGCATCCCTATTCGAGAGGGGTATTGTCGTTAATTATAAGGTCTGGCACACTTAATCCTAATGCAAAATTTTAAGGTTAATATTTATATATAAAACGTGGTAGGTATGATAATTAAAAACGTCTCTTTAGCGTGGCGTATTGGTTAGACCTATATTTAACTCTTTGTTGGTATGCAGGTTTTTAATAAGTGCTTGTCTACAGGATCAGCCATACACTTTAACACATTACTATACATTTTTTAATAAAAACATTTGGTGTTACACTCCAATAAATACATTCCAGAGTATTTCCCGCCCCCAAAATACAAGGCAACACTTTATAGTACAATTATTAAAATGAACGTTTCTTCGTTTACTTAGATAGTAAACATATCTTGAAGACATTTTTTAGGTCCATCTTCCAATCAGTTTCTGAAAAAGCAAACAAAATCTTTAATTTTAGCAGGCTATATTATAAGTTTTACGGTCTGATATAAGATAGTCTGCGGATTCATTACCCTGTATATTAAACTCAATTCTAATGTCATATATTTGTGTAGTTCCCGTTGGAAATTGTTAGGTTGATTTTAATTACGTCTAAAAGGTCATTTTCCAAGTTTATCAAAAGGTCTACTGTTTTCGCATTTTTAAGGGGTTAAGAAAAATTCGTTTGATTTGGCGATGGGTGCCAGGGATTCTGCAGAGGCATCAGATCTTGTGGGATTATTCATTCTATATACCCTCACAAGCATATTTGATACTACAGATATCGGCCTATATAGAGATGACAGACTAGCTATAATAAAAAACTCCAATCAAGTCAAGGAAGATAACTTTAAGAAAATCATACACAAGGAAATGAATTAATTAGGCCTAAAAGCAGACATATCAGCTAACATAAAAATAACAAACTTCCTGGATGCCACGTTAACTTTAGATAAAAACACATATGAACCATACTTAAAAGATAACGCTACTACAATATACGTAAACCTTAAATCCAATCACCCACCATCAATTATAAAACAGATTCCTAACTCGATCGTAAGTAGGCTCAGTAATAACTTAAGCGATGAAAATGCATTTAACAGGTAAACCAACATCTATGAAACAGCCCTAAAAATAGTGGATACAAAAATATCGATATCAAATACAAGCAACAAAACACCAATAACTATAATAAAATTAAAAATAGAAAAAAAAGAACTTTAATTTGGTATACGGCCCCATACAATCAAATGTGAAAAACAAAACTTGGCAAGAAATTTCTAGATCTTATTGAAAAACACTTTCCCGCAATCAACCCCTTACACAAAATTTTCAATAAAAATACCTTAAAGTTATCCTACAGTTGTTGCGAAAATTTAGAGATGATAATTAAAGCACATAATAACAAAATATTAAATAAAAATAATGTAAACAAGAACAAAATAAACAATAAAAATTAGACACCATAACAAAAGCAAAACTAACACTAGCAGAAATAATAATAATAATAATAATAATAATAATAATAATAAACCAACCCCGGACAAGAACAACCATACTATAAATAAAAATACTAATAACGAACAAGATAAATGCAACTGTAGACAGTGAACACTTTGCCCACTTCAAAATAAATGTCTAACCAAAAGCGTAGTTTACCAGGCCACAATATTTGCGACTCCCCCCGAATAACAAGAAATATTACGTAGGTATGATTTCCTTAGATTTCAAACTCGATATTATGACCACAAAAGTATATTCGACAATAAATAACACCGCATGAAAACAACGCTTGCAAATAAATACTGGGAACTCAAGGAAAGAGGATATTCGCCGGTAGTCGAATGGAAAATAATAAGACAAGCTACCACGTGTAGAGACCTAGACGACCCATGTAGATTATGCCTTCATGAAAGATTTGCCATCCTGTACTTAAAAAAACATATATTAAACTGTAGAAGAGAAATAGCAAACAACTGTGTTCAGAAGATAAAATTTACTCTAGGATAGCGATACAAAATATTTTTAAAACTAACAAAAACAATAGAAAATAATAAAAAAAAAATTAAATAAACATGAATATACATAAACGATCACACATATATGTATTTACATATATATATATATATATATATATATATATGCCTATATATATGTGCATATATGTATGTAAATATATATATATATATATATATATATATATATATATTTATATAAACTAACATAAAAACACACTAACCTAGATTTAAAACAGATCAAGAAACTAGATATCCAGGCTAAATAGAGCACCCACAAAAGAACAGGGCAACCAGAGGTCAAATAGGCCTTTGTCCGATAAGTGCATGCTCATTGGCTGATAGGAAATGTGCGGTGGATACTAAAATAGCTTATTGGCTAACTAAAATCTCAAGAGAAGATGCGTATATAAAAACGACAAACAACCACAAAATTCGAGCATAAGCCTGACGAGTCCTAGAGTGGATGAAACGCGGAATATTCAGTGTAGCTTAATTGGCATATATATTTTTTATAACTTACTATATATATATATATATATATATATATATATATATTTATATTTCGACGCATCACAGCTCTTAAATTTTATTAGATATATGCACTATGCTGAAATTCGTCTGAATATTAATACAATCTTAAATTCTATATGAAAACTTTTTGTTGAGTTCTTGGGGTGACAGGGGATTCCATTTAGATATCATTTTTTCTTATAATTAATATTTTAAAATGCGAGGAAAATAATTTTTTAATCTTGATAATTGCTTTCATATAAGATATAAAATATTTATTATTACCATATTTATTAGCCATTTGATTTACTTACACTTACTTCTTACAGAAGTCATGATTATTTCATAAGCAAAAAATGTAGCAACAAAATGCGGGTTTAGCTGGTGAAAGATTATAACTAAAGTCTCCCTGAATTTAATAGTGATTTTTCACATCGGTATTTTACATGTTGGATGGACAGTTTCTATGTCTGTAGTTATTATTATTATTATTATTATTATTATCATTATTATTATTATTATTATTATTATTATTATTATTATTTTCATTCTGTTTCATCTTCTTATTCCATTTTATTATTTACTAGGTGGTCTCTCAAAGGTCATCATCAGTGATTGCTCACTGATAAATCCGTTAATCTTCTAGGAAGTGACGATATATCTTCAAATACGTTCAGTGCTGTTAACGTAGTTCGATTACCATTGCAATTGTCTTTGTGATATAGCCAACACCGCTTATCATTAATTTCTCACCGGTGGTAACCATTAATCTTTTTATTTGGAATTTCGGAGACATCAGTAAATTTGCACTCCTTTTTGCAGTAAACTTCCAGTGCCGATCCCGTTTTGTGCTGTCTCTTTTCTGCATATTTCATCATCTGTATCACTCGCTAGTAGTTTTAACTGAAACTATGGGCAGATAAAAAACGGATATGATAATATATTAAACTTAACTTGTTTATACTGCTGCTATTAAAGATAAATGTGACACAAGGGTGGATAATGTTATAAGACAGCAATTCTAAAAGTGCAGTCTGGTCACCAGAAGTGAGTGCTTCAATCTTGATATTTGTTGGCGGAATTATACCAAGTCGAACATCGACTAGTATGAAACTTATGCATGAAGCCTGAAAGCGACGAGACCTGTAAAACTGAACAATTAGGAAATGCTTCAGATTTAATTAAAAAGTGTGTATTAATAATCGCTTTTACTTGTTTAAACATGTGTCAGATGTTATTATCCTTTTGGACATTCTCCGCATATCTTAATTCTATAAAGCATTGTATTTATAATTAAATATTGTCAAGTACATCAAAGTGAATGACACTTTCATTGCAACTGCGGAATTTAATGCTTCAACACAAGACCTGCCGGTTTGAAGTGCTTGCACGTATTAGCGAACAAAATTTAGACAGAAGCGAATAGAGATATTAATTAACAATGAAAATATCATCGGTCTATTTATCCCCTCACTATCCATTTCCATCAATTTCGCTGTAGCTGCCATACGTTTATGCATCTATTCTCTCTCCTATATCGTTTTCCCCTTTTTTCCTTGCCCATCTACTTGTACAGAGTGTCTAATTGCAGCGGGTTTTCAATTAATGATTGCGCATAGCATCACAAATCACGGTATTTCAGTACGAGCGTTGATTTATCACTATGCGCCATATAATTATGCCTCAGATTGAGCAAATACTTCCGAAATATTTTCGAGTTAATGTACAATGTTTCAGACGCATATATACACAAAATACAATAACAGTCATACGCACACACACACACACAATATATATATATATATATATATATGTGTGTGTGTGTGTGTTGTTAGAAGTTTAATGCCATCCCCAAACACGCAACAAAAAAAGACCACAAATGTGACATAGTCTAGTGTGCAATCACTCCAATATATTCAAACATTCATTGGTCGTTACAATCACGCATATACAATTAGCATTAGCTTTGGCATGAAAAAAATATATCACTGATTTTCACAGATGTGAAACATGGAAACTTCATCAAGAAGAGCATTTTCAAAAGAATTAATCTGTACACATACTAGAAGTATTAAAATTCAATTAATATATTCATAAATTATCAAGATCAAATATATAAACACACACACACACACACACACACACACACACACATATATATATATATATATATATATATATATATATATATAATTGTTATAAATTTTGCGAAGAGTATTGATAATTCGTATGGTTTGGACTATTCTTATTGTTTTTTTTAAATAAATTGTGTCAATCTTTCAAATGGTACACACTCCGAATATATTTAAGCGTATTTTGAAAAAAAAACAAACTTGAAAATCGTTATGGAATTCTAACAGAACACTAATTTTAACCAGAATTATAACATGTTTCTCTGCGTGCTGTGACGGTTTAAAAGCCTTAAGTAATCTCGCTGCCGATTTGGCCCTCAATCATTAGATTTGTTTCACTTAGAACTTTAAATTACTTAGTAATTTTCCGTCATACTACGGGTTTAATAAAACTTCGTATAGAGTCCCGAGTTCAGCAAACATATTCCAGAGTTCGACAGTAATAATTTGGAGAAAATACACGCTCCAGGATTATATTGCCCTTAACTTTGCGATAATAACACTTCTCATGAAAAAGTCCTCCTCTGGGTTTTTTTCAAGTTTTCCGGATATCTTTTCCATTCGCCGAACAGACTGTTTTATTTCAGTTAGCGTGTTGTGTAAAATGGCATCCAAGCACTTTTGTTCAACCATATTCTTCTCAAGCGCTTTCTATCGGTGCATCTGATTATAAATACACCAAGCCTCAAAAGAACAGAAAAAGGAAGTAATAACACAACAACAACCGCTCATGATGATGAACGAACGCACTGATAGAAAGACCTTGAGAATAATATGGTTTAACAACAATGTTTGTGCGCCATTTATGCACAACGCGAGCAGAAATAAAAAAAGACCGCTGGGCGAATGGAAAAGATATCCAGAAATATCGGAAAAAAAGAATAATTCTGTCGTGTTCAATTAGACGTGCTTGAATAATGACGCTATATATATATATATATATATATATATATATATATATATATATATATATATATATATTAGTATCTGCATGTATATACATATAGAGAGAAAGAGAGAGAGAGAGGGAGAGAGAGCGACAAAGAGTCATATCCATATCGATGCCATATTTAATATTGAGATTCTCATATCTTTTGTTCTATGGGACGAAACGACACAAAAAAAAAAACTGTAGGCTTTTTTAATATTAATAATAGTATTCTATGATTAACATTTTATGACAATTGTTAAAAAAGTATATTTTCAAACAAATAAAACATACCCTAATTTGCTTAAATTTGTGTATATAGCCTCATAGCGAGCCAGCTTATGTTTTGCTGCCTTGGGATGAATTTTTCTTAGGGTTTTATTTTGGCTTAATTGTCTTTGCAAGGTCACTAATATATGTATACACACACACAAACATATATATATATATATATATATATACTAGCAGGAAGCATGGATCTCTCCTTTTGTAGAAAAATTGAAAGTACAGTTGTTGTTGTTTTTCCTAACTACCAACCTCTTCATGTTAGAAATAGACACCCCCAACCTCTTCATTTTAAGAACGGGTGTGGACTGGTCGAAAGCAACATTCCCATATCATGAACCTCTTTCGGAATGGTCACCGGCAAAATTCCCATGATAAGAATGGCTTTCTGAATGAACCCCATTTTGATAGTGTGGATGTTTGTCAAAATATTTGCCACACATTTAACTTTGATAGTCGCTGGCAAGATCCCCACGAGCAAATACTATGAACCAAAAACGAAGTTTGGGAGGTACAGTGTCGGTCGGATATAATTAGATTTGATCCTCGTCCATGCAAACTAATCTGGCGGCCAATGATATAAAGTCCATAATACAGGCTTTTTTATGAGAAAACCTACTTGTATCCAGCAAATATAAATAAGATGTTCTTAATCAGCATAGGAGAGAACCTATAAAAGTCGTCATTTTAAAGGAAAGTGTGTAGTGGATCTAAGGTAAAACATGCTCTATAATTAACCCGCCTTCGTAAAAACAGTAAAATACTTTTATGGTTGCTGTCGCCCAACGCCGAACTCCTCATGGTTATATCAACTTTCGGAATGGACCTTCCAACCTCCTCTTGTCAACTGCAACATCCCCATATTAAGAACGGCTCTCGGAATAGACACCCCATCTTTTGAGTTGGAAGAGGATCGCTCAAATTTTCATGTCATAATGTAGAATGCTGAACCAAACATTAAAAAAAGTTCTAGTTTACTAAGATTCGTTCATTTAGTCATAATAATTTTGGATACTTAATCAAACATTAAGAAAAATGATGTTCGTTTCGTTTACTAAGATTCGTTTATTTAGTCATCTCATAATTTCGGATACCAAAAACAAAAATTATAAAAAGTGACGACGTATTTTTTCGTTAAGATCAACGCTGTTTTCTCTATTAAAAGATGTTAAAAAAGAGTAAACTCAAAGAAATAACTTGATGTAACTTATGAATAAATCATTGAAATCAACGCTGTTTTCTCTATTAAATATGATAAAAATAGTCATGTAATAATTTTGGAGGCTAAAAATTGACATTAAAAATGAAAATTTCGGCTCTACTAAGATTCTTACTCATGTCAACACTTTTGACGTTTAAAACCAACATCACAGAAGGGAAGTAGGTCTCGTTTACTAAGATTCGATCATTTAGTCATTTCATAATGCTGGCCGTTAAGAAGAAACACGTGAAAAGTTAAGTTCGTCTCGTTAACTAAGATTTGTTTCAGTTCGTCATGTCAAAATTATGGACGCTAAAAACCAACATAAAGAAAGTGAAATTCGTTTCGTTGAAGATCTGTTCTTTTAGTCATTTCATAATTTTGGACGCTTAAAACAAACATTAAAAAATTGATATTAATCTTTTTTTCCTAGGATTCGTTCATTTACTCATCTCATTATGTTGGAATCTAAAAAAAAAGTAAAAAGAAACATACAAAAAAGGAAGTTTAGTAAGGTTCGTTCATTCAGTCATATCTTAAGTTTGAACGCTAAAAACAAAAATTAAAAAAAAAAAAAAGGAAATCCGTCTTGTTTATTAAGATTCGTTCATTTGGCCATTAAATTACTTAAGACGCTCGAAATAAACATAAAAAAAAGCTTGTTACGTTTACTAAAATTTATTTTTAAAATCTAGGACGCCCGCGGCGCTAACACGAACGAAGAAACAGTATGTTCAATCGGTATAAACATTTAAGAAAGTATATTCGGCAACGTATTTTTTTTATCTTAATTACGAATACTTTTTTGCTGAAAAAGTAAATGTTACGGTAAGGTAATGTTACTGTCGCTGTTAATCTCGCGGAAATGCGACGCTAGGGAAGTATATTTTGTCAAGCAAAGTGCAGCGATAGTGTGTGTGCGTGTGCGTGTGTGTGTGTAGCTAAAATTGAAAGTGTAACTACGAAAAGTCATGATTATGAAAATCCTAGCATATTTTTTTTTTTACTCAGGAAAATGTTTATTTGTCTAGAAGTAGAGGCCATGTAAGTGAAGATGCGAAGTGTCCGTTTTTAGTTTGAATGGATAAACCGGAATAAGAGATGTTTACGTTTTCAGCCAATGAAAACAGCCGCAATGTAAGTGGGGGAGAAATCGTAGGTTTTGAATAGTGAAGTGTAAATGTAGTTGTATATATAGTTAGTAATTTATAAAATATATATGGCGATTAAGCTACAGTGAATATTCCGCGATTCATCCACTCTAGGACTCTTCAGGCTTATGCGCCTCGAGTCCTAGAGTGGATGAAACGCGGAATATTCAGTGTAGCTTAATCGCCATATACATTTTATAACTTACTAACTAGCTCTACCTACGTATTGAGCACTTTTTAAGTAAATACTTAAAGATACGCATAAATCTATACTTTCGTATATAAACTCATGTGAGTAAATTAAGTAGTTATATTATATATATATATAATGTGTGTATATATGTATATATATATATATATATATATATGATTACTTGATTTAGTCACATGAATTAATATACGAAAGTATAAATTTATCCGTAAACTTTAAGTATTTCCTTCAACAGTGCTCAATACGTAGGTAGAGATAGGTAGTAAGTTATAAAATATATATGGCAATTAAGCTACACAGAATATTCCGCGTTTCATCCGCGCCAGGATTCATCAGGCTTATGCATAAGCCTGATGAATCCTGGCGCGGATGAAACGCGGAATATTCTGTGTAGCTTAATTGCCATATATATTTTATAACTTGATATATATATATATATATATATATATATATATATATATTGTTTAGTTTTGAGACATTATGTTGAACAAAGATGGCGGTGAAGTAACAGTGCAGTCCCGATACTGAATGTGAATAATTGGCAGTAACAAAGACAACGGCGAAGAATCAAATGCTATTCGTGGCGTATCAACGGCGATATTGAATCCAAAATTTGACAGTTTTTATAGTAACTTTGAAAGCTTTTCATGAGTTGGTTATTATAACTTGTGGCTATAAAAAAGAGCGTCAAAATCAAGTAGTGATAAGTAGTAACTCTCAAGACCTAAAAGAATAATATAATCTCGTAGAATTCATACAATTATTGTGTTATCGAACCCGTGAGGTAACGAATATTATATTCCGCGAAATATAAGTATTAGCTTTAATGAACAAATATTCTTAGTCGACGCTAATATTCTATTTATTGCTCAATTTACCAATCATATCTTCATACTCGAACAACCAGAATATACTCAAATCCTTTATATCAAATAGTAACTTCTAACAAAAAGGCTTCTAAGGATTGAAATTGTATTCTAAGTACAGGCAAAACTAAAAATGTTTTAAAAATTTCTTACAGTATATATCAGTTCATCGCTGACAGAACGACAGGAATATATACTAGAGTACTAAATATGATTTCGTTCAAAATTCTGTAGACATTTCTGAATTCTAAATTAGGATCCTCGAATTCGTCGACGCACACACGAAGAAGTAATCCATCGATGATAAGGATAAAAGATCGAATAATCCAAACAATACAAACTGAAATTCCTCATTAAAAAATGTTAAAACATAACACGGGGTTACTTTTTCGTAATGTATTTTAGTGTAGACGGTGTATATTTTTAACATTTGCTGAACACACTGGAGCTTATGTAGTAACTGCGGGCTATTCTGTCGTAAATAATCGGACGCTTAGGGACGGCGGTCTCACCTTTGCGTCGTAACATTATTAATATTTCATAGATGTGAACATTAACTAAAAAAAACAGAAAACGGTGAGAAATCGTTCTTGCAAGACTATATCACCACAGTATAAAAGGAATGCAGCTAGATAGATGTGCTGTTCAGATAGTAGTGTATTGACACAATGTTGCGCCAAAGGATGATGCAACGGGATTTACATATTAAAAATTAAGATAAAGTATTTCGACCAAATTCTCACGGCACGGGATGCGCAGAAAACCAGTACTATCTGTGCGTTCTAGTATGCGTAAAGCTGCTTTAGTTTCGATGCACGACCATGAACCAGATAGGAACGTTAATAGAAGTTATCCACCCGCAAACCCGTATTGTCGGCGTCGACCCACGCCATGTGAAAGATGTTTGATTCGAAAATAATATCATCCTGTCTGGTGAGTCAAAGGATTAAATGTCAGATTACACTGGGTATATCACACTGCCTGGCCGACAGTTGAAAGAATCTGACTACGAAAAAGATGAATGGGAATGCTTAGAAGACAAAGGTAAAATTTTACTAAAACAGGAAGATAATGAACAATAAAGAAAGCAAATATGTGTAAAAATATAAAAAAACATTCATGAAAAAGAATGAAAATGGAGAATACTTAGGAATTTGAAGAATTCCATATTTTCCGGTAGAATGGGCATATCGTACTGCTCGGCCAACAGATGAATCAAATCGGAGAAATCTAGAACCAGTCGTGCAGCAAAACGCACTTTTGAGATACCGGCGTGACCTTACACAAGCTGTAATCAGTGATCAAGTGGACTGTAGACATTAGGGGATGAAGCGAACGTCATATCGGTCGACGCAGAAATCGCACTGAGCTTGCACGACTGTGCTAAAACTAGGCTTGTACTCTTGTAAATGATCGTGAATTTTCCTGCTTGGGTAGTATTGTTTGAGTTTCACACACATTCCCGCGCGTCGTTGGTTTCACACAAAATGTCAAATACACTGACTTAACTCATTGATATAATATAGGGAGAGAAGATCCACTACCACGCATAAAATGCCAGCTACCCCTTACCAATTGCCTAGTGAATTTGTATGGACCCGAAAAAAATGTTGGCAAATATGAGATGTGAAATATATCTTTAAAAACTTTATATGGAGAATATATTCAGCTTTCTCAAATTAACGAAACTTCAAGAGAAAATTTGTAAAATAATACCAAAATCTCTTTACCACCTCCCCAAATGTGACTAATATAATACACTTAAAAATAACTCATACGAAACTAAATAAATAATAAAGTAAATAAGATCCAATGAAAATATTTTAAAGGATTAAATAATTTTAAAGGACCACTATGTTGTTCGTACACGCCATATTTTTTTTATAATAGCACTAATCAGCTGTACCTGAAGAATAATCAACGTGATCCAGATATTAACTCGTATTTCAGAGACTACACCCGAGATATTTTTAGGGGCCAAACTATTTCATTAAGTGCTATTGTTTGAATTTTGTTAAAGTAGATTCATTATGTAGTTTTTTTTTTGGCATATCATTTTTATCATACAGTGGAATCCGTACGATTACTAGAATTATTGAGATCTTCCAACGAATCTGTGCATTTTTTTTATCTCGTACACGAGACGTTGGTATTTAATTTTATTCTCGCTGTCAATGGCAGGATCATTACGACCACTGATATAAAAACGCTATCGCTCTTTTAATCTTGTTCCTTTCAACGCAACCTATCCGGCGGGGGGGTATCTCTTAGTAAGAAAGAAAACTATAAACAACCTATCACAATAAAGATACTGAAAAAACAGCAACTAATTAAATTAAATTCTAGATGAGTCTAATTTGACATTCTGTATTAAAAAAATATGTAAAAAACGTAAAACTAATACATGTGTATATGAATGCTGCAAATATGCCTGCTATGATAAAAACGGGTTAAATATACATTTCTCTACCAATGCAAAACATAGAGAAGAGATTGCATTGTCTTGTGAACATTCGTTTTTTTTGGGGGGGCGTACAATTCCGAAATTATCTTTGATTTAAGCGGAGGCAAATAGAAATGAAAGGTTCGAATCAATTTCACTTCCTACTATGTCTATGACACAATTCCCATCGGTGACAATCGATATCAGTTTTAGTTAGGTAGAAAAGAGTAAAGCGCATAAATCATTTTTATTGTACTTTTTTTTATTTTTCTGCTTACTTAATTTTTGTCTATTAATCAGTCTTTGTCTTCATATTCTTCCATCTCATTCGTGTGTTTCCTCTTGTTTATCTTCATTTTGTGCATAGTCTCGTTTTCATCTTCTTTTTCTTTTCATTTAAACAGTTTATTCTTCACAAATAGTCTGGAAAATCTGGCTGAAGATTTATATGGGCCTACAATCCTTTTTAATGCTAAGTTCAATAAGCCTCTCTTGTATTTAAGAAATGTTTCTTACTGAGAGACGCTCAAGGGTACAAAAATAAGAATTGTCCCAGTCGTGAAGGATTTCTCCTCCACCGAAAGAGAACAAGAAATGAAAGTGCGGCATCCGAAGAACAGATGCTGCACTTTGATCCTGACCAAAAGGCCAAGAGTAGCGGTGAACCCGTGGAAAAAGAAAGGGAAAACAGGCAGCTGTAAACGACGAAAGGAAGAGAAAAAAGATAAGATCGTAGCTTATGGTGGAAGAACGTGATGACGTTAAATTGGCCATGACAGCCCGTGGGTGGCGAGGATACCAATGAAATTCCGATCTACAAAGCAAACAGTCGACGAACAGCGGGGCGACAAGTCACCCTATTGAAAAGACGCGTGGCCTTTGTGGAATCGGATTCAGCTGTTTTTATGTCCTCTCAAAAATAATTAAGTTGGGCATCTCTGTTTTTACGACCTGTCAAGTTCCATTAGAGAACACCCGAAGGCCAACAGAGAAAGAAAGACAGCTCCTTTTTTGGGTATAGGCCGCCTGGCGAAGATTTGACGGACAGTGATCCCTTAATTCTGATTGGCCAACGACCTGAAACGGGAAGAGACCCAGTCCACGCCCCCACAATATAAGCAGCGAGCCTTGAGAGATTGAGAGTCAGAGTTAGAGAGAGCTTTGCTTCCTTGGGTCCGACGAACGAAGATTCCCCCATCGATTGTCCCTGTCACGTAGATAATTGAGTTGTCTGTCGGAGAGAGAGAAGAGAAAACCTCGCAGTTAACAAGTGGCCAGTCCCTAACTAAACAGCTAACTGCGATTGTACCCTGATTGAATACAAAGAAGTTTAAACAAAAAGAAACGCTTATTGACTTGGTCCCTTCAAATGTTTTACATGACAAGTCTGTTCCAGGAAACCGGCCGTGACATCATCGCTGAGGAAACATCAGAACCGACAACCGGGGTCATTCCACCACTGGACGACGCGCGGGTGACGTAAGTGCCACATTACATTAAGTTGTCCTCGCTTTGTTTGAATGGATCCCGTCTTCTCTAGACGATCTAACCACCGACATTTCTAACTCAAAAAGTCATTTGGAAATATTAACCAAATGTAACTTGCTAGAAGATTTCCTGTTGGGCCTTTTCGATTAGGGAACGCACCCCAAAAATCAACAGGTATTCTGGTCACCCAGAACAGCTCTAAAAGCACGACAGTTTGCCTAATCGACTACAAGGAGTTTCTGGATTTTCTGCTTCAATAAAACAAGTCCGTCAATCAAGAGACAGGTGTTTATTGTTGCCGATCCGTATAGACACTCCTCTCGTGATAGATTGCCCTCAAGTTGACTGTCCTGCCTGGTAGCAGAAGTAATAAGTAAAAACTCCGGTCGTCGGTTTTCTTTTTTATCACAATTATATTAACAAAATCAAATATAACTACAAAGTTCTAATAAAATACCACTGTACAATCGTAAAAGGATAGGTAGTTGCAATTAATAACTTCAGTGTCAACAGTCAACACTCTTTTGTTTATGCAAAATGCGATAATGTTATTCAGCTTTCGAGGGTTAGATATTAGCAACAGAATCTCGAAATCTGCTTTATTTAGATGCATTGAGATGCGTTTTGGGAACTGACCTTAACTGCACTCAACTCGCTAAAAACCGCTCTTGCATCAGTTTATATAATTAAGTAGATGTGTGGGGACTGAAGCTTCCCCGATCGCAACCGGCCAATCAGTAGTTGCCATGACACATTTCCCTCTCTTCTAATCGGCCTTAAGCATACTCGCGTATCGAAGTAAATTTCCATAGAATTTGTTCACAGGCCGAGCGTCCTTGTAGGGTGACTCCGATGTCGGTTACTGCACCTGATTTCAGTCAAAACACCTATCATACTATTCTTGCTTAATCAACTTTTTACTTCGAAAAACAATATTATTCGCAAAACAATATTATTATTATTATTCAACTAGTAGAACCCGAGTACCGGCGTTGTCCGGTGGTAAAAAATAAACAGCAGTTGTTAGTGAAAGCATGCCCATCTAAATAGCAGGCCCTGGCGACCGTGGCAAAAATGAATTAACAAGGGTGTTTGATTATGTGCTGTGATTATGTGCTTTAACCTGACGTTTCAACATTATTGACACGGTGAACAGAAACAACTAAAAATCACTATTGCGGACCTAAACACTGATTACCCAAGACTTTAAAGTTTTTTTTCGTTGAGTACGGGCTAAATTTTAAAATTTAAATATAAATTTAAGGTAGTATTTTAATGGTAATAATATTCGGGGAGTTATTTGTAATTATAAAGTTCTAATAAATGAAACACTTACTCATTGTTCTAATGCTTCCCCTAGCCATTAAATGTTTCTCTTTACAGTAGTTAAGTCGTATGCACTGCACTTTTTTCTAATATATATTTTGGTAAATCGTGCAATCCATGATAGGTGGTGTTTAAATGTGCGAACAATTGAACAAGAATAATGTAAATGCTAGTGCGAGCATCAACAATGGCAGTGGCTCAAAAGTGGGTGTTCTCTGTAGTAAATGTTATAATTCCTAAATTCTAGACTGTTAACGCTGATAATCGCCTGCGAAATTTACGAATAAGGGTAAAATAAAATTTAAATGGTACTTATTCGGTAGAAGAATATAAATTATCGTATCGTGCCAGTGGATTCGTCATGGTAAGCTCGTAGGATTTTACACCTTTAGTTGTCCTCAAAAATTGATTTACTTTAACTCTCTGATTAAACCGCTAGTAAGAAAATTAAATCAACACACAGTAAATATACAGTGTTTTTCTTTTATTTTATAAATGCTAAGAGGGCATATATCTAGTATAGCATTAAAACCCAGTACGATGGAGGATAACTTTACAGGAGATAACCTGGGTTGAGTATAAAGAAGTAGAACGCTTGGTTGCATTTTATTTACATGTCTATATGTTGGTATAGGTACAGAAACAGGCAACAGGATATAACAAGACACATGATTCGAACTGAAACGTAAGCAGTCTGAGCACAGGATATATTCGAATAGAAAATTATCCGGTATCTATGAACATCAACCAGAAAAAAGGGGGGGGCGAACGTTACAATTTGTTGCTTTACGTTATTTTTTAAACGGCAGTTAATTAATCTGATCATATTCTGTTTCCATGTGGTCGTTTAGCATAAGGCATTTCTCCTCTACAACTCAATTCTTGATCTGCTGTTCTCCTTCTATGGAAAGATGTGTCCTCTATTTTATTCGTCATGTCAAAGTTCTTGCCAGATTTTGAAGGAAGAAAAAGCGAAAAATGCATATCATTAAATATATGCTTAGTAACCATTAATCATTGTATAATATAATATGTAATGCTAGTCTATAATTCCTTGTTTTTTCCGGTCATTGATGATGAGACTTATTTTCTAGTATTTTACTCATCTGCACCTCATCTGTAAACTGCGATATGCTCGACTGCTTTTATCATTAAATCCACAATCGCCATGTCTAAAATTGGTGCATGCGTTACGTATAGTTCAGTAAACATATTCGTCGCACATTGAAAAATAGTTTGGTTTTGAAGCAGTATGAAGAAAGAACAGATTGAATTATCTAAACTGGGACTTACAGTCTTCAAAATTAGAAAAGAGTGTATTGTTAAAATTCTTTGAAATTTCAGTAAGGATGTCATAATAAAACTGCAAATATATTATAATTGCAATAATTTTAATGATATAATACTATTTAAGGATCAAAGACTAACCAACGTTTAATTTTAAATAGGTAGATACTGACCCAGAAAAGAACTATCATTCCATTGCTAGTTATGTCACTTCTAGAAATCAAGGACTAAGGAACAAAATAAATAGTGTGAAAGTTACGCAGCTGTCGAAATAAAAATAACAATCATTTTAGTAACCTTCATAATCTAAAACTGATAAACACTTTTGATTTTTGAAACGGTTCTGCGATTATTTTGATGGAGTGTAATGCTATATCTCCTGGTTATTGTATCAGACACGATTGAAAGAATCAATTAACTGACAGGGTTTTTCATTATCACATGATGTAATTAAACCACGAGAAAGAAAAAGAAACTGTAATACTACATAAAATATTTTCAAACACCGTGTTTTTCTCTGATTTTGCTTGTTGTGAGAATATTCCTTATCGGTAGATATTTAATTATTTTACTGGAGCGGCTTATTACAGCAGGCTGCGTTTGAAATGAAAATTTTGGTACATTGCGGATATCCCTGGTATAAATATATTTTAGGATAAAATAGTAAATTCGTATGAATCGACATGGGAATATTTCCGTTGGTCCAATTCAATAATTTACAATTAATTCTTCAGTCGGTAAAAAATCAGGTACTTAGATGATTAGGCCAGTTGAGGAGGTCAGCATACAGAGGTAAGTAGTGCAATGGAACTGACAACATTGGAACTCGCCACTCAAGACCGTCAGTCTTCAACGGTATCTATTGTGCCTATCTAATTGTGTTTTCACTGGGGATCAAAGGAATCGATTCAGCATTTATCTCGGAAAAGTTCTGGCAGTTCCCTTCGAATGACGAGGTTTCTGGGAAATATTGGTTTATAAGCGGTCTCCAATCGCGTGCTTTTCTGTCACGGAAGAGGTTTTACACTTCTTGCTGCAAGGAGCCAATATCGTCTCACGCCATACAAATCTTAGTTCCGTAACCATTTTGACAGCACGGCAATCACCAATTGTGAAACGCCTCGTATCTTTTCAATGTAAACACAAGTACCGTGATTCTAAAAAGAGTATTAATCGCAAAAGGAAGAGAAATCTGCAATATTTCAAATTTATTTACTACGTTTATGTGATGCCCTCTTGAATAGTGTATATATATATATATATATATATATATATATATATATATAAATATATATATGTATACATATGTATATATATACATTTATTATTAATGTATCCTTATTAAATGCTATACGAAAATATATTGTATTTACGTAAACAGTGCTGATTAAATAGACATAACAATAAAGTAAGTTATTAAAATATATGTGATTAAGTTACGGGAATTCTTCCGAGTTTCATTAATGTTATGAACATTTTAGCTAAAAATCCTATCTCTATTTTACTTGATATATATATATATATATATATATATATATATATATATATATATATATATATATATATATATATATACTTTTACAAATATATATGTGGGTGTGTTTGTTTGTGTGAGTGTGTGTAACAAGCCTGTTTTTAGCTTAAACAGTCATGCAAAACCACGAAATGCAATAAACTCGTGCCGCCAATTTTATTCCTCAACCCCCGCTTTTCTCCTTCCTCTATTCTCGTTCCGCTCACAAAATATTAACTTCTGCTGATTTTCAATTTGCTAAAAGCTTTGCTGTCAGGTCAAATTTTCCAGGCAACAATTCGTTATGTCAATTCCTTAAGCCTCGCAGTCCTGAGACCGGGATTAATGTTTTATCTTATGTTTTTTCCCCACTTAAATTTTATTCCTGCTTTTACGTTGTGTTTTACAGGAATTCGAGGTAATTTTCAGATAGTATTTTTGATTTTGTTTATTCCCTCCGGCTTTGATCATCATCCAACCCACATTCATTTCTTCCACACAAATATATAGATTGAATTGTAAACCATTACCTGATGAAAACGGGAATAAATAGTATTTATCTGTAGATACCTTTTCGGACTTTTTAGATTAGAGTTGATAATTCGTATTAAGCAGATCATTCGGACTACTGTTTTAATATTGTATTTGTTCCATATATTGCTCAATGCCATCTACGACCTTCTTCATGGGAACTATTTCTTTCGAACTCGAGACTCGGCACGAAATTTCAATCCGAATTCTTTATCAAACACATTCTTTCGTTCTTTTTTTACAATAGAGTTTTCACTTATTAAGGCTCAAGAGCTACTGGAGGATAAGGGTTAATAAATGCATGAGAGTCCATGAGACAATATAGTAGTAATAATTATTAGTTTACATTTGTTAAATTGGATTATTTTATGGAAGGCTCATCAAGAGTTTGTTTGCCTTGGACGTGAAGACAAGCATATTGTAGTCAGTTGAAAAGCAAGCAAACAGAGGACAGTTCTGCATGCGTGCAGTTCTAATAAAGAAGCTTTGTTAATGGAATACATATTTAGAATTGGGCACTGATAAAAAGTGGAGGAAATTATTGATAATAGTTTCAGATAGACGTGTGTTGTTCGTTAAGGCATTACAAGGAGGGGCAATGAATTGAAGCTTAGTGGGGCACTTTTCATGAGAATAACAATAGAGCAGAGAAAAGCTCACAATGTTTCTTCTGTGGGAAAAAGGTTTCAGGGAAAAGCAAAAGGGCATCCCCCTATTACGATACAAAATCTATTTTGAACGCTTCTAGCAGGTTTTGCCTGGAGGTGGCAACAATACTCCATCCTACTGCGTACCTGGCGTTTATACATGTAGAAAATTGCATCAGGAGTGAGATATCTACTGGAACCGTAGAATGATCTGACCATTTTTCCAGTGACCTTGGTAAAAGATTTGATACACGTGTTCCATTTTACATCAGGAGTGAAGTTCAGATCAAGAAGCTTGTAGAAACATACGCCCCCCCCCCCGAAAACAAGGGACGTTCATTTCAATTGATGCAAAGCAGGGATCAGAGCGTTGATGATGCAAAGATTAATGTTTGATTTTGGATGCATACAAATAAACTAACCACTCCTTTCGCAATTGCATTAAGTGCTAAAGATCAGAGAAGAGCGAGTCAAAGGCATCTTGCTCATTTATGACCTTTGATGTGCTTAGATAGCTGGTAGTGTCGTCAGCTTAATTGTCCATGAATTATCTCAGGATATAATTCAGGAGATCATTGATGTGAATCAGGATATGAGTTAGCCTCAAAATGAACTCCTTGATGGCTCTAGCGTTAATACTGTGAGTTTACGGTTTATACACCATAACTCTTATAAACCTATCACAGGCAATGACATAATAATTGAGTATACATTTACAGCTATACTGTAGATGGAGATCTTGTTGAGTAGTTATTTATGGCAAACCTTTCAAAGGCCTTTGATAAGTGAAGAGAAACTGGCCTAGAAACGAAACCTCTGTTAAGAGATGCCTATCAAATATAAATGTTAGCACATCTGCCGTAGATCTAGCAAAATTGAAACCATAGTACGTGTCACTGAGGATGTAACTTTGATGAGGTGTCTGACTATTTCTCTATTTAGCAAGGATTCCAGCAACTTGATCATGGTGAACATGAGATTAATTAGTCTGTACTGGAAGGGATATGACCGATAACCTGAATTTTTAAATACGGGGCATACTGATAAATATATATATTAAATCCATATGTCTAAATACATCTTGTGTAATATTTCAAATGTTTATACCCAAAATTAAATAAATACAAATATATATACTTCAGTATAGTTTTTATGTAACAATCAGTTGTCATGTAAACGTGAGATTGTAAAGTTTACAAAATATTACTGGCAGTAATATTCTATAAGTTATCCCATTTAAACAAGAATTGCTCAATATGCAAGATAGAGCAAATAAATCAAATTGTAATTCAATGAATTTCAAAAAATTCTAATTGAAATGAAATGAAGTAATTGAGTTTCATATCAAAGAATTTTTATTATTCTTAGCAAGACAAAGAATGCTTTAGAAAATGAATCTCCTTAACCTATAGCGTTACTTTATTACCTGTGGTTTAGCTTATTTAGCATTGAACTATTACCGTAAGGATCATAAAATAAAAATAAAACGCTCGATTAATAATCTTAGAATTTGTTTCACAATAAGCTCATAAACATTAGTATATTTTAAACCTTATGCCAATCCTCTTTTCTAAAATATAGATACGTATAACATTAATAATAATTAGCACCTCATGGGCAGTATATATATATAACGAGTTGACGAAACAAATACGATTTAAACTGACGAAGAGATTTGAGATGAAACTGGGATAAATCTTGAAAAAACGAATTATTCCTTTACGCATTTGGCCCATCTTTTTTATTTTTATTTTTATTTTATTCTTATCTCTATCTTCTTGTTGTTTCCCCTCTTTCCTTCCCGAACCAAGTCTCTATATCCAGTACACGACCTGACCTCAATTAAGTGACCGGTGAAACTTTATGATTCTTTGAATTCTATCTTTTTTTTTAAATTACATTTTCACCCCAAACAAGGCAAATTACCACTTTGGTGTAGGGGGCTACTATCAGGGGCAACAACTACTGGGGTACTATGTAGGGATTTGGGCAGCAGGGTGTCGGTTCACGTTACACTTGAACTTCTGCACGTCAGTACTGTTGGGATGGAATTCCAGAGTCTAGCGGTTCTGGGGAAGAAACTACTAGAGTAAAAAGATCTTTTACATCTAGGGATCTCTACAGTGTGGGGGTGGGATTTAGCAGCCTGTCGGGTTTGTCGAGGGTGCACACGTCGTGGGGGCACAAGTGATTGCAGTTCGTCAGAGCATTCACCACTAAAATACTTGTAGAAAAGGCAGAGGGATGCAACATTTCGTCGATGGGACAGAGGTTGAAGCTTCGATGCCAGTTCAGGGCCTATCAGGTTTGCGACTCTCTTTTGAACCTTGTCAAGGAGCGAGAGACTAGTAGCAGATGCACCAGCCCAGATGTAGCAGCTATACTCCATACATGGGCGAATAGTGGCCTTATAGAGGTACAGGATACTTTCGGGTGTTAGTAGTTTTCTAGCACGGTAGAGAGAGCCCACCTGCTGTTTATATATGTGTATGTATGTTTATGTGTGTATATGTATGCATGTGTATATATGTATATATGTATGTGTGCATATGTATATATATATGTGTGTGTGTATGTGTGTATTTATATGTGTATATGTCTATTGTGTGTATGTGTGTGTTTGTATATGTGTGTTCATGTGTATATAGGGATGAATATGCACATATGTTTCACGCCACTTCCTACCACTCACCACTACCTACTCTCCCTAATATTAACACCTCGCCCCACTAAAAATAATATAGACTTCTAATGAAAAGGATTCCACCAACCTTTAATTATTATCGCTGGACCCATAAACAAATTTATACAAGCACTTGCCCGATTCGGATATCTACACAGCGATGCGGATTACCCAATATATAACTTGGACCTTATTACCAAACGGATGTAAAGAGCGCATGACATGGATTTTACCAAGCAAGCTGGATCTAAAAGAACTTTCATATCCTTTTTCTGCAAATCCTCCTGCTACAGGACTTCTGATATATTTATTATTTTGACTTTGACTTTCCATGTCTCACTGCCTTTAGCAAATAGGGTGCATACCTTTATAAGTATTTGCTTATATTTTCTCTCCTCTGATGAGATGGTAGACATCGAAACCCTATAGGTTAAGGAGATTAATTTTCTAAAGCATTCTTTGTCTTGCTAAGAATAATAAACATTCTTTGATATGAAACTCAACCACTTCATTTCATTTCAATGAGAGTTTTTTTTAAATTAATTGAATTACAATTTGATTTTTTGAAATTCATTGAATTACAATTTGATATGTATATATATATATATATAATATTTATCTGAGTTGTTTCAACATCAAGCACGAATATACATCTAATATGTGTGTTATTATCCTAACTAGATTTTATATATATATATATATATTCATGTATTATAATATATATATATATGTTCATATATATATATATATGGTTATATATAAACAATATTTATTAAGTTATTAATTTACTAATGTTGTATTTCTTAGCTATGATAATGCATTGCGAACTAATGATCATGGTATTCGTTCAATTCATTGTTAGAAATTAATACGGATTACCACTAATTAACATTATGCTATAAGTATTGCATACATAAATTATCATAAGTTAACGGTTATAACTTTCGCCAGTTATTAACACGTTAGAAAGTATAATACATAATCTGCAACCTATTAATAAACATTTTCCATTTTAACATTTTAAACTGTAAAACACGAAAATTAATGCTATTAAAACATTTACAAGTAGTTTAAATCGAGGAAAATTAATTAAACAGGTAGAAAAGTAACTGATATAGCCTTTGCTTTCAGTTACCGTTAAAATTCACTTTCAAAATTAAAGAATACTTAAATAGAATTTACCTGTTAAATGGTGTAATTTCCTCCTTATTTCTTAATCAAATACTTAAAAATCTCCCTTTCATTGCATTTGGTAACTATTATGTTCGTGCCATATTTTTTTTATGTTCCATATTTTTTTATGGGCTATGTTATTATGCGTTAATATTTAAGTAGTTTCTTTTAATTGCCACTGTTATAAGACTGCGTAAGCTGATATATATATATATATATATATATATATATATATATATATATATATATATATATATATATATATATATATATATTTGAATCTTCAACCTAATAAGACACGGCACCACTTTAATGCCATTTTGTTACTAACTGGGGCATGATTCGCAAGGAAAATATATTTACAAGTTCAGCAGCAAAATATATTTTTACATTACACTTGAACATTTGCGTGTCAACACACTCAAGGAATTGAATTCAGGAGTATAGCAATCCAATGGCGATGAATTATTAGAGAACAACGCTTTCTGACACCTCGGGATCTCTATTGTGTTTTAGTGGGAATGTGCAAACGTTTGCCTTGTCAGGCAAAAGGATATTTTCATTCGTAAGTAGCTTTCTAGAATCATAGAGAGAGGCTACTTTTTTAATATCTATGCCCAAGAAAAAAACTCTCTCTTTCTCTCTCTCTCTCTCTCTCTCTCTATATATATATATATATATATATATATACATATATATACATATATATATATATATATATATATATATATATATATATATATTAGACTCCCTGTGATCTGTTTGGTCAGTAAAAGTTATAGCTAGCAATGAAATAGTGAGTATACAGAAAAAAATAAATAAATGTGATACTCGTGACAGAAAGTAAATGTTTTTACCAATTACGTAAATGGATCAATATAACATAAAAAACATAACTGCGAAAGTATATAACAATGAAAAAATACAGATATATATGTATATATATATATATATATATATATATATATATATATATTTCTTTGAGTTGTTTCAACATCAAACACAACTATACATTTAATATATGTGTGTGATAATCCTCACTAGATTTTATATCTATATATATATATATCTCTCTCTCTCTCTCTCTCTCTCTCTCTCTCTATATATATATATATATATATATATATATATATATTTGTGTATATATATATATATACATATAAAATATTTACATATATATATCTATATATATGTATGGCTATATATATAAACATTTTTTATTAAGTTATTAATTTACTAATGTATTTCTTAGATGTGATAATGTATTGCGAACTAATGATCATGGTATTCGTTCAATTCATTGTTAGAAATTAGAGTAAATTTATATATATATATATATATATATATATATAGAGAGAGAGAGAGAGGGGATGTAGCTTAGAGCGCTAGAGGAAAAGAGCAAGCTCAATTCTATGAGAGGAGATTAGCTGGTCAGTATCAATGGAACTTATATATAAAAACAATAGGAGTTGGAAATGAAATCAAGGCACATTGCCACTTTGGCGTAGGGGGCTACTATCAAGGGAAACATCTACTGGGGCACTATGTAGGGATTTGGGCAGCAAGATGTTGGTTCACGTTGCACTGAAACTTATGCACGTCAGTACATGATGGGAAGCAGTGACCTGGAATGGAATTCCAAAGTCTAGCAGTTCTGGGGAAGAAACTACTGGAGTAGAAAGATCTTTTACATCTAGGGATCTCTACAGTGTGGGGGTGGGATTTTGCAGCTTTTCGGGTCTGTCGAGGGTGTTCACGTCGTGGGGGCACAAGTGCTTGCAGTTCATCAGAGCATTCACCATTAAAATACTTGTAGAACAGGCAGAGGGATGCAACGTTTCGACGATGGGACAGAGGCTGAAGCTTAGATGCCAGTTTAGGGCCTATCAGATTTGTGACTCTCTTTTGAACCCTGTCAAGGAGCGAGAGACTAGTAGCCGATGCACCGGCCCAAATATGACAGTAATACTCCATACATGGGCGAATAGTGGCCTTATAGAGTTACAGGATACTTTCGGTTATTAGAAGTTTTCTAGCACTGTAGAGTGAGCCCACCTTCCTCGCAGCGGCCCTGGCAATGCCCTCGATGTAATTGTTCCAATTCATGTTTCCTGTGAACGTTAGGCCAAGGAGCTTGAAAGACGTACTCTCAGATAAAGAGTCGTTGGCCATTGCTATAGGTGGTAGAGAAGGTTTCTTGTAATTATTGAATGAAACCAGTTTAGTCTTGGCGGCATTTAACGTGACCATTCATTTTTGTCCCCATTCCACTACTGATTGGAGGTCATCCTCTAGTGTTTCTGCCATTACTTTAGATATATGTTCATTTGTTTTCCTGTCGTGCCTGCTATAGAGTGTGGTGCTATCAGCATATATACCCATCTCAGAGGCTATTTTGTCGGGGAGGTCATTTATGAATATCAGGAACAGCAGAGGTCCAAGGATAGATCCCTGGGGCACTCCCGCATTTATATCATATTGTTTAGATGTACGACCGTCGAGGACAACCTGGATTTTTCTCTTATCTAAGTAGGATTTAATTATGTTAAGTATTCTACCGGTGATACCGTATGATCTAATCTTCCTGAGGAGACCCTCATGCCATACCCTGTCAAAAGCCTTAGATATATCTAGAGTTACCGCTCTGCCCTCTCCCGCTTTGTCCAATGAATGGTATATGCGTTCAGAGATTACAGTGAGGATGTCTGCCGTGGGACGGGCTTGTCTAAATCCATATTGTTGGTCGGTCAGAAGTTTAGCATCTGTAAGGTGCTGGACTAGAGCATGGTTGATTAAGGTCTCAAATATTTTGGCAAAAAGTGGGAGGAGGCTAATAGGGCGATAATTTAATGGGTCAGTTCTTTCGCCAGAATTCTTGAATACTGGTACCACAGAGGCAGTTTTCCAACAGCCCGGAAAGCAAGATTCATTAAGGCATTTGTTGTAGAGTTTGGAGAGCACTGGAGCTACTTCGGCTGAGCACGTTTTAATAGCACAGCTGGGATGAGGTCGGGTCCACATGCTTTTGAAGTGCCAAGGGTTTTTATGATAGCATGCACCTGAGCAGGGGTGATTTTTAGATCGTCTAGCGTAGCGTCTGTCCGCATAGGAAATTAGAGGGTCCAGTGTGGAGTTCGAGGCAAACCGACTGGCAAGCATGTTAGCCTTTTCGGTTGCTGATGAAAGAACCTCGTGATTGTTCGTTAGTGGGGGAATTGTTGATTGATCATTATTTACTACACTGTTGTAGATTTTCCAGAAGTCACGAGTTCCTAGTTTTTGTGCTTCGATGCGTTTTTTAGTGGTTTCCATAAATTCCCTCTTAGCTGCTGCTATTTCTTTCTTAACGTTACTTCTAGCTTCTATGTACTTCTGTCTGTTTGAACTGGTCTTACGTCGGTTAAACCTGCGGAATGCATGCTGCCTTTGAGCAATGGCAGTTGAGCAGCTCGAAGTAAACCATTGGGGAGAGTGGGGTTGCTATAGAATTTCCGCATGGGAACATGCGCTTCGATTGCAGTTTTGAACCATTCAGTGGTCTCGATTGCACACTGTTCAACAGGAGGAGAAAAAAATATTTCCCCATGGGGCGTCTCTGATAAGATCTCTGATGGCTTCCCAGTCAGCCTTTTTATAATATCTGGTTGTTTGGAGCACTGGCTCTTCAGTTTTGGGTCTAGAGTTTAGGGCGATTTCAACCGTTATCACTGCATGATCAGCGTTCCCAAGCGGGCTGTCGGCTTTCGTTACACAACCATCAGGAACTGTGGTCAAAAACAGATCTTCATGCGTGTTGTTCTTCCTGATCAGGGAAACGAGTTGGAAAAGTAACAATTTGCGATAGGGAATGAGATACAGAGAAACTATGAGTTGCGCTGCCTGCTGCATCTGTGTAAGTAGAGAATCCAAGCCAGTTTTTGTGATGGACATTAAAGTCACCAAATACATGTACCTGTGCGCTAGTGTCAAGGGAGAGTGATGTGTCTATGCTGTCAGAGACTTTGTTTATTATGATGCAGTCCTGGGTCGAGAGAGAGAGAGCGGTAGAGAAAATAAAAGTAGCTAATGTTGTGTTGTATGTTTAGTCTAAAGCACATAAAGGCTTGATCGTCCGTTTCTAGGTTTGTTTCTCTAGTCAGGGGGAGGGTGTTACGAATGTAGACTTCAAGTCCGTGCATATGTCTATCAGAGTCCTTACGGCAGAGTGGGAGATATCCAGGCTTGTTAAAGTAGTTAGAGGGCATGGAGGAGTGTAGTTTAGTTTCGCTTAGTGCTAAGATATCCGGGGTATTTGTTAGGAGAAATGCTTCAACATCAGCTAAATTAGTTCTAAGCCCACGGATATTTGTGAATGCAAGCCTCAAGGGAGGAGGCAAGTTGGATTTGTTTGTACCCTAAGCCTGGTTTAAGATTATTTTTAGATTGTAGTGTCATCATATTTTTTAACGAGTTTCAGTTAGGTTAGGGGAAGCCGAACAGGAGGTTATGCAGAATATCACACATGCATCACGCTCTAAGCGCTACCAAAGAGTTAGGGCCCCTGTACTACCAGTCGGAAACAACAGCCAGTAACTGTCAATCCGGTACCCTCAACCCATCAGAGGTAGGTCAACCCAATCTAATTGCTCAGGTTTATATGGTACTCAAGCATTCTCAAGTGCCCAGCTATAGGGGTGGGGTGTGTCGGGAGTGGGGAAACGGCGTTCATTGCCCTAGACAAGGAACAAGATCTACCACTGGGTGTTTCTGTTGAATCACTGTGATAGTATCTCTGCGCCTGACTAATAGGCAAAGAAGGAGTATGGAAGCCGGGCGATAGGCAGGACCTATCTACTCCTTAAGCAATTTAGGTTTGCAAACCGGTAATTTGTTTGAGTCACCAGCTCTAGGAAGGTTGTCATCCAAGACTGAAGAGGGCTCCCTCCTGTTTGGTTTAGTTTCAGAATTTTCCTTCTCCTAGACGGATGATCTGGAAAGATTTACTGGGTCTGTCACCACTGAGAGGGTTTGCTCCGCGCCTGGGTTCTAATCCAGATATTTCTGCGACCCCGCGTGGTTAGTTAATGTTATTTAGTTTGTAGAGGTTATATATCTGCTGAAAAGTTAGTTTGTAGAGGTTATATATCTGCTAAATAGTTACACTCCTCAAAGTGAATTAGGACATTGTTATTTCGTTGTAACTGGATAAAGGGGTTGAGTAGAGTTCATGCAGTGTAAGCAACTATGATTGTAAGGGGGCTTGTTAGGAGGAGAAAATGTGGTTTGAGGCTTTCCCTTATATATATATATATATGTATATATATATAGATATGTATATATTTTTTATTATTATTTTTTATTCATGTTAGCTTGGGTCTACGATAACATTAAAGTGTGAGTAGGTGTTAAGATTTGAACTACGAGTTGTGCCCAAACTATATTTTAGATGAGAGCAGGGCATGAGATGCGAGTGCAATATAGTACGGATAAAACAGTAAGTTTTGAGTCATGTGTAATTTGGTAAATAGATATATGGGCTGGTTTTAGTAGGTGCGAATAAAGTTGAAGCTACAAAGTGAGTTTCTATTATTGAGAGAAGATGTTTTCAGCTTTCAAGTAAGAGTTATGGACATTTAGCATAGCAAGGAGCATTGGTTCAGTTTCGTATTAGCGTTCAAAGCTATCTAAGAGGAGACATAGTTGTGTAATACAGTGCGGTGTGCTTTGCTTCCGAGTACATACTTTGGCTGTTAAATACCTAACTGAATAGGAATGAACTCCAATGCATGTCTAAAGGGTAGAATTGTATAGATGTTTAGTGATGACTAAGCAGTTAGCATGTGAGGGTTAGGGGCTGGAAGTTAAACATTCCAGTACAAAACGGTGTGAAATGTAGGAGTTAAGTGGCGGTTTGGTGGGAAGGAGCAGATTGTTAGCATTCAAGAGACAGGGGTTATTAATTTACAAGACACAGATCTACATTAGGATTTAGAGTGGCAGGTAAGGTTTTGTTTACAAAGAAGGGATGAAAAAAAGTAAAAATCGACAAATTGGTACATGGTGGCTATCGAATCTTTATCTGTCTGTCAACTGTTTCACGAATGAGCATTCATAAATCGTTCCTTTCCGATAATTTTACCTTATATTTGAAGGAATTTAACGTTACGTTTAATACCTATTTCTATGTATAATAATTTATATAAGAATCTTGTATGAATTTACATATATTCTTAATGCTTATTTTACGACCGGGCAACGCCGAGCGTCTGGTAGTTTGTATATATATATATATATATATATATATATATATATATATATATATATATATATATATATATATATATTGATTATTTAATTCATCTACATCTTGATAAATACATTTACACTCAAAGACTTACTCAGTAAATCATATTGGGTTATTTTCGTAAAACCATTCAAATTCGAATGTACGTTTTCTGAAAAGGTTAAAATATGATTTATTCTTTAAAATATCTAATAATTCAAATTACTTGTTTTTATTTCCTCATATTTCTATTTTATTATTCCCATGATTGAGAAAATACGACAAATACGAAACAATTGCGATGCGACTCTTTGTTCTTTTACACCCTCGTTTGTAAGTCACATATGTTTCTATGGCAACGCTATTTTTTCAGTGAACAGACATTACTTTGAAGTTTATTCACAAAACATTGGTGCAAATTTCTAAAGATTTATTAATATTTCAATGATCGAATTGAATTCGAGATGCATCTTGATGAAGACATAAAATATTGAGGTCAAATCGATGTTACCCTTCATCCTGTGTTTTACTGCCAACCTACAATACTTTATTTATAAAAATCAGAAGTTTTATTTACTTAAAAAACGAAGATCCTGGAATAGTTTACGATTTTCTTGCTATGCAGTAATAACCCTTCATTCCATAAAAAGAACTGCAGTGTCTTTAATTTTATATGCCCATATAATAAGTCTTACTTCACCAATTAAAACTAAAATTAAACACCCATGTAAAACATTGAAGGATAAGGGAAAACCAATAGTAACTTAAACTGCCCCTGAATGTTGAACAGAAACTAATGCACTTTTATAATACTTTATTAAATTATTTTTCCTTTCACCTTGCTATAAATATATGTGTGTATTCAGATTTCCCTGATTTCTTTTACAAATAATGTTTTAGGAGTGTTGGATATTCCTTGATCCTCATTCAGGCCAGGACAACGTCGTGACTTCCTGCTAGTACTCTAGTAGCGTATATGTTAGTTGTTCCTTTACACACTGGGATGTATTATTTGTTCTTCCGACCATCTGATCCGTTTTATATTCATCAAGTAAGCAAGGGCTTCACTCCCCCAACAACTTGCCAAAAATCAAACCCCGCCATATACAAAGATCGAATGGTCTTTGTTTCTAACGCTTGGTCGCCAACACGGAAATTAGTGAGTAAAAATCTGACAGAGGAGAACATTTGAAATGGTACATCTCGAAGAGAAAACGAGTGAGACCAGCTCGCAATTTTAAAAATAATTGGCAAAAGTCACTTAATCCGTTTTGCTATGTTTTTCTTCTGTTGGTTAGCTTCCCTGTTAGCTTGATTTCATTATTGATTGTGATATATTTCTAATTTTTGTACGAAAATCTTTCAATTTTTTTAAATTTCGTTTATCTCATCTTAACCTCACTACAATAAACGATGTAGATTTCTCTACGTTTGCATGTTTGTAAGTTTTTTTTTTGCACTACTGTGTCGATTTGACTAACATTTTGTATAGATATCTTTAACGACATCGTGCAGCGAACTCAGTTTAAGCCTATCCGTTTGATGCACAGTTTGATTGATGGCGATTAACAATTGTTTAATGAACACAATAGCACTTAGCAGTCTCGGAAATTACTAGACTGATCTAGCTAAAACTTTGTATGAGCCTTTGTTATAATAATGTGTAGTAGGATTGGTATTAGGGTATCTGTTTATGTAACAGAAAAGGATCATGCAATTTTTCCACAAAGTCTCTCCAATTTTTCCACAAAGCATACATTATAATCCAAGGGTCGTGAACTTTCCCTTGTTTTAAGGAGCTAAAAGATCTAGTTTCATATATAAATGTGTATATAAATACTAATGCAGCCATGAGAAACATCTAACGTTTTCAATTATTTTTTCGTATACCTGTGTCTCTCTATATCGTTATAAATTTATAGATTTTATTATGTTATTTTTTATTTGTGTTTTGTTTGTATCTAGTGTCCGCATCAGGTGCTGTCTTATTTCTCATTTTTACCTTCAGCTTAAACATGTGCAATCATTCAGGCAAACCAGATTATCAGATTCTTTGCATCATATGTAGATTTGTATCAATATCAGGAAAGACAGTCAGCAAAATCTCCAGATTACACGAAGACAAAATATTTCGAGTTAATCCGCTTTTCACAAATCCGTTTCCATCTTAATCCGGGTAAACACTACTGAAGCAGATTTCTGTTTCCATCATTGTTTTACAAGAAATCAATATCATCGAAATAGTAAACATGCGTCTACGAACATGGAAGAAAAAAGCAAGGGGTAACTATAGACTTGGTAGGGACTGAACATACATTCAAATATGCCGGTATCTATCTAGTTGTCGATCATTACCATTTAGTAAAAGCCTTTTGGTTTACAAGAGCTCCTGTTACAAAGGTAGGTATTTTTCTTCGAAATAATGCATGGTTATGTTCTTTAGTTGAAAGACACAATTCCGGGCATTAATTGGATTATTATCAGTCGTTTGAACCAGCCATACAAGAGAATTGTGACAAGACTATTTTTGTGGAGATAATTGCACCCGATTTTGATGCATAGGCTTTCTTAATTTTCTATCAAATGTTGCATGTATTTCAGTGAGAAGCTTGCTAACATCAGAGACAATAAAACCTCAAGAAACGCTACAGCGCAATTATATTAATCAGAAATAAATTGCAAAATACCAGTGTCTTTCCAAAAGTGAAGCCTCCTGTTTTTAACTCAAGTTGAAGAGTTCCGAATACGGAAAGCGCATCATTAAAATTAGCGACGTTTTGTGCTCTTTAATTTATTTTAACATCACAGTCATCATTATAAATGCACTTTTGTCACCGTTAACAGGTAGTTGTGCGTTACCGTTCGGAGCGCGCTTTACAATACGAAGGCTGTTCAAAAAGCAAAACGTCTTCCTTGGTAATTAAAGACATACAAAGATTTTATAGGCAGCATTAAAATAAGCGACGTTTTGTACCCAATAATTAGTTTTTCTACATCATTACCACAATTCCCAATGCACTTTTACCAGGAAGCGTAATGCTGCATCCTTGGTCCTGACACACGTACATAACATAGGTTGCTTTATTAGAGTGTCATACCGTCAATAATTGCCACAGACAAATGAAAATCTCAGGCCATGAATGCATCAGATCACTCAGTATAACAATTAAATTTGCAATCCTCTTTGTTCAATTAGCCCAGTATAAAAATATAATAGATATGCCATTTGGAACGTCCCTTGTATGATTTGATTCATTCACTAATGAAATCGGGAGGTAAGCATCGTTTACATAGTAATAACAACATATATTTGTTCTATGCGTTCACGTCTAAAATGCCATTTCAGGTATAGCAACCAACAATCATTTTGTTAATGTTGGTATCTTACAACTTTTAAATAATAATTATTTGCGTGGCTACGTATTATATGTCAGTCATGATAATATTAGAGTGTATTTAAAATTTAATATCTAAAACGCTATATTTTATGTCTGTCTGTCTGTCTCCATATTTTAAAACCCTTTCTTCTCCGAAACTAAATGTCGCTCAAATGTTTGAAGGTTTTATGTACCGTTCTTTTATCCGTCGTTAACCTGTTAAAATAGTGTGTAAGCAATTCAAAATGGGCTAAAATTAAAAAAATATCGTTATACATTAAATAAAAAATTGAAAAAAATCGTTATGCATAATTCCTAGTTTATTTTTAAATTAAAAAATGTTTCATATGCGTATCAGGTTATTAGAGTGGTAACGTCAGCAGCTTTGAATGCTACAGTTTTTATTTCGTTTCGATTCTAACTGATGACCCCCAATTATTATTTATTTTTTAACTTTTGAAATCACGACTCTATAATAATATATACGAAATTCAGCCCAATGAAAATATCATATTTAAATGTATTTAAAACCCTGAAAAAGCCGGGTGCCCCCACCATCGTTGGCCTAGTTGCATCTAATCAAATAATTCTTATAGTTGAGAAATTACTACTGAATAGAAAATGTTAGAATTTATATGTAACTAAAGTAAAGCGATCTAACCCATGGCTTACGGGAGAAAATACTCTAAAAAGGGCTTCATTCGCATTTATAGGCTTTAATGTGAAGAAGAATTAGAAAAGTTTTAGAAAAATGATATCAACAACTATGGGCATAGTAAAATAATTTAACAATGTGTAAATACTTTAGTTGATAATATTTCAAAACCGGAGATCTCAATAGAAAACAATTTTCGTGGGAAGATTAGAAATAATAGATGAAAAAAAAACATATATAAGTTATTACACTTTTTTTATATGACGAGTGTATGTTTCCACAGCTGCACAGTCTAATCGTCTTATATATGCACACACACACACACCCACCCACAGACACACACACACACACACACACACATATATATATATATATATATATATATATATATATATATATATATATATATATATATATGGGTGTTGACATATTCTTATTCACTTATATTTTCTTGTTATATGTACCCAATCCTTATTTAAGAAGCTCAATACAATGAATGGATAACAAAAGTATATATTCCAAATATTATGATGTTGACAATCTTCTAATTCATTCCTTTAAGTCATATATATATATATATATATATATATATACATATATATATATATATATATTCATGTTTGAGGTGTTCAAAAGTCGGGAATAATGAAGACAACGTGGGTGTTTAATTGTACTCAATAAAAAGAGCAAAATACTTTGTATTATTATTTAAGGGTAAACAGTTACATATCGTTGCTACAAATACCAATCTGTTTCAGTCAAAGAGACTTCGTCAGGCGACCTAGAACCTCTCGACGCCCCCCTCCCAAATCTGTTTTTTTTTTCTTTTTGGCGTCGAGAGGTTCTAGGTCGACAGAGGAAGTCTCTTTGACTTAAACAAATGGCTATATCGAGCGACCATATGTAACTGTTTACCCTCAAATAATAATTAATATATATGTATATATAGTATGTTATATTTTTATTGTCATCTAAATCGGTTAAATCGTCCATTTTCAATCAAATCGATAGATGGCATGTTTTAGTTTGGATCCATCAGGGTGCACCGGGAGGAAACTTTGCATGCCTTCCCGCAGTGATTTATTCCGCAATACATTCTAATCTAGATTTCACTATAGTGAACCTGTTGTTGATCTTCTATAATTATTTTGTATACACAATGGGTTAAATTAAAGTTTAATATGTAAAAGTCAAGTATCATAGTGCAATTCTGCTTTTTACAGAAACATCTATTTCAAACGTTCCTCTGTCAAATCAAAAAGACCACTGCTTATTTTATATGCTAGATTGTGTTGTAATAAAACTTCTCAAATGCACTTGCTATGTTAGAGGGTGTGTGTTAACGTTGATTATAATCCCCTGTTCCTTCCTTCATTGGATTAACGGTTATCGAAACTTATTCCGATACAAAACCTATCTAAGAATACCTCCAGGCACATGAAGTATATTCCCGTCTAATTTCATTAAAGTCGATGCATTAAAATCGATGCAGCAGTTTTCGAGTCCATTGGAAACGAACTCACATACACAGTCAAAGTTCATTTTATATAATATTATATGTCTATATTTGCATAGCTGTTTAATAATAATAATAATAATAATAATAATAATAATAATAATGATGATGATGATGATTATGATGACGACGACGACGATAATAACTATAATAACAATAATAACAATAATAATAATAATAATAATAATAATAATAAGCAGGAGATTGAGAAGAAAATGCAAGGTCGATTCAATAACGATCAACTAGAGGCGATGGGCAAATTCATGCTTGTCAAAATATGTCTTGAATCTGTCGACACAAGCCCGAATCTGTTTCCTAAATGGATCAAGCGTTCAGGACAAATTATGTGAAGTATAGCAGTGATAAACGGGCCGAAAATCCCCTACGTCGACTGTCAGTAGTAGTGAGAAGTTAGCTTGAATGACGTACAAGAGACGACATGCCAATCTTGCTAGTAAAAGTTCCACTGAGACATATGCAAATATTGGAGGGTTAGAATGCAGTGAAAAATAATAAAGCATGTTCTAGAAGGGGTGGTTGGCAGTTATAAGGTGAAAGATATTGTGGGATATGAATATCCGATATGATAATGTGATTGAAGCAAAGAAAACCGATTTAGTCTTGTCGAAAAATGAACACAAGGCAATAAACATTGCTATCGCAGTACCGTCTGATGTGAATGTAGAGGAAAAGGTAAATGTGGGGGGGGGGCTAGAAAAGAACAAAGACTTAAAAAAAAGGATAAAATGGTTGTGGAAGTAAAAGAAAGCAGAAGTTGTTCCTAATGTAATGGGATCTCGACAAAAGTGAGCTAATTGTTCTCCATTGCAATGTTTAAGTATTTCAGAAACTGCTATATTCGAAACCGCCGGAATCATGCAGAAAGTGGAGAAAAGCTGAAAGACTGAGAAAAGAAGATGCTGATAATCTATTGGCATTTGTTATTTTCAGCCTATCAGTATATAATCGATAATTCCAACAAAAATACTACTACTGCTACTACTTCTAATAATAATAATAATAATAATAATAATAATAATAATAATAATAATAATAATAATAATAATAAACAACGCGTGCATGTTCCCCTTCTAGTACTACATGTAAGAAGTGTGAAGGGTCAACGTTGTCTTCACATTTTCGCCAATTTTCAGAAAAATTTAATGGCTGGTGCAAAAGTTATGGGGCAAAACGTGTAATTTTTTGCAATTTGGGGGCATTTGTGACCACTTTTTAGCTCATGGGAATGACGACTCCCAGTGAAAATGGGCAAACAGATCAGTTTTACGCCTTAAGAAATGTATATTTGAATTCAGCAGCATGGGACACTAATATAGAGAAAGAGATATCAAGCGTTTGAGAAATATGAAAAATCTCAAAAAAAGGCATTTTTTTAGCCCTAACAGTCACAGGGGATGCGAACTAGAATTGTTCTAGGGTCACCCATACTGAATTTATATTAATAGCAATGACCTCCACATTTTGGCCAAGTCCCAGGAAAATTTATTTGCTGGATCAAAGGCTAAAGGGGAAAAGTGTCAATTCTGGCGATTTGTTGCATGTTGACCTCTTTTGAGCCGATGTGGATGCCGAATCCCAATGTGAATGGATAACAGTGCAACATATCTATATTTGAGTTGACCACCGCGACAATAACACTATATAGTCAGGCATATCAAGTGTTTGTTAAGACATATGAAAAAAGGAGAGCCACAAAAAGGGGCGTTGTAACACTAAATGTCCCCGGGGAGACGAATCAGAATTTTGCCAGGGTCACCCATACTGGACTTATATTAAGCACAATGATCCCCATATTTTGGCCAAGTCTCAGAAAAATCTAATCGATGGATCAAAAATTATCGGGGAAAACTTGTCATTTTTGGCAATTTTGGTGCATTTTGACATCTTTGGAGCCCCTGGGGACGCAACGAGAATTTTCGCAAAAGAAAAAAAGTTTGTTACTGTGCACGTCTATTTAATAAAATACAATTTGTGGCAAAATTTCAGGAAAAACTAATGGACGGTTATCTGGCAATCATCCGGACTAACGGACACACAGACGCCATTGAAAACATGGGCCCCTCTCCGATTAATCGAGGGAACAATAATAATAATAAAAAGAAGTAAAAGAAGAGGAAGGAGAAAGAGTAGGATGATGATAATAATAAACATTTCTACCTTGCACATTAGTATCTTAGTTACCTTTATGAAACGCTTGGTATGATTTCTGTTTTTGGCGGTTATGCAACCGATTCTGCGTTCCTTAATTTAATCTCGTTCTATTAATTTTCTAGTGGACATTATGCAATGATGGCGTTCCATGTTCCGATTCAAAGATAATTAAAATAGAACGAATGAGGATGGTAACATAACATAAAATCTTAATTGAACAAAATGGCGCCTGCCTTATAAAAGATGCGTAAGTGTGCGTGCATGGACGACAGTAATTCGCCTTTGGCGATGGGATAAATAATTACGTTTAAATCAGAGCGAAATAAATTCCCATTTTTTTTAATGTTTTTATATTTTACAGTTTTATCTCAGTCTATCAAATTTGGTTTATTTTTTAATTAGAATTTGGCAAATGCGTCCTTGTCCATCGGTGTGAGACTTGGTTCGTCCGTCTCAAAATCGATTGATCTATAGATTTCTAATATGTAAGAACAATTTCATGTTTAATCGCGCAGATATAGTGATGGCTTTCTATAATAGGCATGATAGTGATCGGTTCTTTGTCATACGTTTGAAATACAATGGCATATTTTATAAAAGAGTTCCACCTAATAAATGCCCATGAAACCAAATAATATAAACTAGTTGTTTACGCCAGTGAAATAAGTCTTATTAATTACTCCCGTGAATGGGATTTTACATGTCATTATATAATTGCATAAAAAAAAGTTTGGGTAACTATATTTCGCCACTGTATACCTACCTCGTTGGAGATTATTCCTCATTTAGAATATGGGAAACGATAATTTGTCAGGTAAACTAGTCGGGTTCCTAATGCAATTTCGTGGAAATTTTTGGAGATTTGCAAACCTATACATTTTTGGAAAGAGATCTGTCTCAGGAATCAGAAAATCAATGTTTGCATTTGACCAGATGCTAATCTGGTGGCCATATAGGGTTTACAAAATGGCCGCCATAAGATGTATGTTTTGTAAAATCTCAGCTACTAAATAAACTGGGACACTGATTTTAACTGCTAACCCTATATTTCCAGGACCAAGAAAACCAATGGTGGTTGTTATAAAATTTTCCCAGATGTGAATATGGCGTCCGTATTGAGAATTTACAAAATGGCCGCTGTAAAATGTACGGGTTGTAATATATTGACATATAAATAAGCTAGAACACTTATTTTAACTGCTAAACCTATATTTTCAAGATCATAGAAGCCAATGGTGGTCGTTTTAACGCAACAACATTTTTAACATTAACCTTTAGATGCATAACTAGGCTCAAACTGAGTTGGTGTTGTTTTAATGCAATATTTTTGTAATGAAAAATATGTATCATTTATAAATTCATGCTTCAGCTGTTCCTTCAAAATCTTGCTTTTATATCACTATTTCAAATTTTAATTTACTTCTGATACTTTGAGAACTTGTATTCTTTGTATTGTTATTCTAACATTACTGCAATTCTCTGTCTTTGTAGGTTAAGCGTGAGTGATGAGTCGCAAAGTAGAGAGGGGGCATGTCAAACCAAGGAGTCCATTAACTGGAAGCAGTGCATTCTCTGCCACTGATGATAAAAAGAAAGCAGTCTTGGCGCACCATCATCGATTAGAGTCCTACTACTTCGTACTGCAGGTAATTCTAGAGAGGGCAAGTATGAATGAAGGGGACTATGTCCAAGTCCAAAGGCGACTGCAGAACTGCACACCAGAAACAATATGTGAAGAGAGGGTTGTCTGGCATTGGTCATGTCATTCGAGTGCGAATAACAAAGTTGAAATAGAACGTGCAAGAGATCGCAACGCACACGCTTTAGTTACAGGACACTACACTGCCAAAAAGCCTTGCCAGAAAAGAGGAAGCACAGAAGAGGCTGTTCCAGGCCCCTCTACATCTGGTTCTGCATTGCCATTCACACGATCACATACACGTCCACTGGCTAAGAAAGAGTGCTTCTGCTAACAGGACAATGGGAAACAGCCAGGTAAAAATGCCAAAGATGCTGTGGAAAGGTCCCATAATCTTTTACTAAGATTAGGTTATGCACATGCAATTGATGCCCTATATCCCAGAGCTTGCTGGACCAAAAATTTGTTCCATGCTCTTCGATATACTAACACTAGCAAAACTGCTGAAGAACCCTTTCTACAAAAGGCGAGTCTGCTTGAGCTGATGAATCTTATGGTTAATACCTCAATGGTAAGGAGTAGGAGAACAGCACGAAGACAATCTACAAAGGAAAAACATTGCAACCTCCAAACAGCCCAAGAAGAAATGTAATGCAGATATCTAGTGACACTGATGATTTTCCAGCTGAATTATACACCTTAATCCATTGGATAATTGTTGAACTTGCTGAAAAGCTAAAAACTGTAAAGCGAACCAAATATGTTGACCGAGCAACACTGACGGTTAGCCAGAATATTATGTATGCGTTCGAATCCAGTAAACAGGTAAAGTTCAAGCCAAGCAAACAATTAGTATTCTAGTCACCCCGTCCACAAGGAAACTCTCAGATTCTGGAAGTGGCATTGACTGTTCAGCATGGCACATGCAACAAGAAGCTTTTGCATCTTCTCAATGCTCATGGCTACGTTATTCAAATCGCCGTGTCTTTCTCATGGAAACTGTTCTGGCAAATGCTCTTGCAGAAATATAAAGAAAGATACCAAGGCCTCTATGTACCACCCTTCCTGAAAAAGCTGACAAGAGAAGACTTGCCCGATGAAGACCAGTCACCTCAAACTGGATGATCTACCCACCAAGATGCATCAGATACAGGATTTACAGAGCCCACATCTACTGATCAGCCAATCGAAAGATATCACTGGTGGATGACATGGTATTTGTGCAGAAACTGGGCAAGACACCAGTGACTCTAGAGACAGCAAAGGATCTGAATAGCTGCTTCAATGACAGACTAATGCTACTAACACGAGATTATTATGAAATCATCCTTGTTTTTCATACACACCGAGCAGATTCTCTGAAGAGTGCAACCAGCGATAAACGAAGACTAGCAAAAGCGTCTGTTCAGTATCAAGTCAGAGATTACACTAACGTCAACACATCCCAATGAGGAGGTTGCTTTCCCATGACAAGACGAGGGATGATCTGACTGACTATCTTGTTTCCCAAACTCTAGCGTACAACAGGCGATCATCCAAGCTGATCATTACATCTGCTTCTGGATACACTAAGAGCAACCAATACCGTGTATTTGAAGTAAATAACCCTGAGGAAGCAGCCACGCTGCTGATCCACTAGGCTGTGCTGGCTTCAAAGCAAACCCACCTGATGCACAATTAGTATTTACTTCCCAGATACGGACGTTTTAGTGCTAGTTACAGCAAACTATGGTATATTGCTGAAAGACACGCCCATTTCTATGTCATCTGGTGTTATACAAATTGAACCGCCGTGACGAGCTCTAGATAAAGAAAGAACAAAGTCTTTGCTAGCCTTCCATGCGTCCATTGTGGTCTACAGCACAGGGAGGTTCTCCCGTATTTGCAAGACAACCTGGCTGCAGATCTACCTCAAAGCAGATGCAGATGTTATTAATGCTCTGCTAATGCTTATGGATGAATCAGAGGTGACAGAGGGAATACTAGCCAACAGGTATCAACATAAAAACAATCCCTGAACTGTGATGGCATCTGTTCTGCAAGCATAGAAAGTGATAGGCTTCCTCCAACACCTGGAGCTCTAAAGCAGCATATTTTAAGAGTTCATGTCCAAGCAAGGGTATGGGCAAAAGCAGCCATTGCTCTGCAGATTTCACAACTGGATCCCCTGGAAAATGGGTACTTCAAAGACTTGGATGGCACTCTGAAACCCATGACCACAGAGGTCCTTCCAGCACCTAAGGCCATCCTTGAGATAGTCACATGCAAATGTATATTTGACTGTTATTCGTGCAGATGTTCCTGCAGGTCTAAAGACTTAGCCTGTACTGAGATGTGTCAGTGCAGCAGCCAGTGCGAAACGATGAAGCTTCCCAATATGTGATGTATGAAAGTGATGATGATGATGTTGATGATGATTATGCATAAACTATGATCAAACATCTCATTATGTTTAAGATGGTTGCACAAACATTCAAAGTTTACAGTTAAAAGGTATTTAAATAAAAATAACTCTGATTTAGTATCTGACTAACTTCCAGGGTTGTTTATTTTTTTTTTTACCCATATGGTGGATTATGTGTTTCAATGTAGGGGGTACAAAAGAAAATCAATGGTCCAAGTTATCGAAATGATAACTTGGACCATTGATTTTCTTGACACTGAAAATGTAGGTTAAGTAGTTAAAATCAGTGTTCTTGCTTATTTAGAGGCCGGGATATTACAATACACACATCTTACGGCACACATTTTGTAAATTCCAATATGGATGTCATATAAACATCTGGGAAAATGTTATACCTATCAACATTGGCTTTCCGGACTCTGAAAATGTAGGATTAGCAGATAAAATCAGTGTTCCAGCTTATTTAGAAGCTGAGATATTACAAAACGTATATCTTACGGCGGCCATTTTATAAATCCAATATGGTCGCCACATATGCATCTGAGCAAATGACAAACACCGTTTGCCTTATTCCTGAGACAAAAACCTTTCCAAAAATGTATAGGTTTACAAATCTCCAAAATGTTCCCACACAAGTTAAAATTGTGTCATTAGGAACCTGACTAAACGTGCTGTGATTGAATTTTAGCAGGACTAATCCAAACTGAACAATGGCCCAAACCCCCACATATCAGAACACTAATACCTGGCCATTTACCATTATCGTAATTCCAACATAACACTAACAAGACACGCAACTATACAGGGTGCACAAAAACAGGTTAAGAACAGATTGCAAATATCATGTTAAATTAGTATTTTACAGAAACTGGTTCTTGCATTAATAATAAGTTTATTCTACTCTAAATTCGCCTAATATGTCTAATACTCTTTATTCTTCTAAAATTTATATTTTCATAAAACGTGTAGCGTATTCAGTAATATGTAAATCTTAGGTTCACAATATAATTATTATTGGTTGTCATTATTAATAGTATTATAATATTGTTTTGTATATAAAGTTTTTGTTTATAATATGATTCCTAGTTTATAATATGATTCCTAATGCATAATAAGTTTAATCAAATGGGCGTATCTCAAACGTTATCATTTTTTAAAATATTGCATAAAGGCATTTATATGACAGGAAAATTGCTTTCAGCAATTAATATGCCAAGAGAGGGGAAAAGCGGCGCCCTACTGACATTCGTCAGAAAAACAAATAACTGAGACTAAGCGAAAATTACGTGGAGAGAAAACGTTATTATAATTATTCAATTTTTGCCAGCAAGCGGTATTCTAGTATCACATACTGATATATAATGATGAGAAAGTTTATCTGATATCATTCGAATAGGTGAGAATATTCTATGATCAAGACATATAGTCAAGTAGAAATATACAACTAAATCAACCATTGCCGCCGGAAACAAATCTGAATGGTCTTCTTGCATAATTGATGTAACCGTCTTGAATAATCATTGCTTCAATAGAGGTGAAAGCAAATAAAAGTAAATATCAGAAACTTAAAATTAACTTCAAAGCAAAAAATTTCATTAAAGAGAAAATAAAATAATGTCGGTTGCGGTAGAATCAACTGATCCCATAAAAATTGTGATAAAATTATTTAAACGCCCTTCATGGATGACGAAAATGTAAGGGAATACAGATAGTAGCCTTAAAAATAGCGCCATTGATCCTTGGGAGAATCCTCATATAAACTGTGTATTAATAGTGAAATAAATGATTTATCTCAAGAAAGGGGACCATTCAGAATATATACATTTTAAATGCTAAAATAGGTAACGGATATGAACTACAATTTTATACATAAAGTGTTACGGTTATATATATATCAACATTTACTGTAACGAAGCGCCACCAATCTACGGCGTGTTGAACCGGGTTCCTCGGGAGAAGGAAGTTTCAAATAGGAAATTAAATTAATAAGCTCTCCTAGTAGTTTTTATATCCCCCTCAATAGCGATGACGGCGTTAAGTTTTTGCAGTCACGTGTCGACGTGCTCTTATATACAATGCTTGGTATTAAAACATGTACTCAGCTTCTAATACTAACCAGACCCAAAATTAGTTGCATAATATACAACAACTCTTAATTATTTAATCACTAGTAGTTTTTTCCCCCAGGTGTCTATCAGTGATTGATCGCTGGAAATAACCAATGAAGTCCACGCGAGCCTGAATTACAGCACTCTGCACATCATTCTGTAATTATTACAAATTGTATTTCATTATCGAGACAGTAGTTTACCATTAATTTCCTGCTGGTCACGAGACTTGATCTTTTGGGATTAGCTTTTTTTAGACTCCAGTATTCTTTTATAATCTACAAAAAGATTTCTCGCTTCTTTAATACATTCTCTTCTGCAGAAGTTCGATCATTCTTCCACCAGTGTCTACAATAGCTTTAATCCTTCTTACTTGCAATGCTGTTCTTATTCATGTAATTTGTTTCTAGATCTATCATTACAAATAAAACATATGAGTGTTCTTTATATAAGTTCTATGCATCCTGCTTCTCATCGAATTATTTGCCCCTAACAACAAAATAGAAACAATTTTGGTTGAATCAGTAGTACACAAATATGATGCATTCCAAAATCCGTTTTATTACTAATATAAACCATGTGATCTCTATATCCAGCAAACTTAATCCCAATGAAAGTTATTATGTTTCATTTAATATATAAAAGGCAAATGTGTGTGTGTGTGTGTGTGTGTGTGTTTATATGTCTCGCAGAAAACTTCCGATAAACGCATCAGAACGTGACAAAATCGGTATCATTTTAAAGCTCTTGGGCGACAAACATTGCTCGAAAACATTAACTCCTTCACCCTTTACTTGTCAGTTTTCAACAACGAGGTGTCGGTTTTCTCGTCGACATTTTCGAAAGTTATCGTTTCCTTTCGCTTGACTACCATTAATTCCAACGATCGCGACTTCCTATTTCGCGATAGACGCATCAGTTAAGACGTTAGTTTTTTTTCATCTTCTTTTCCTCCTTCGGGTGACGAATTTAAGCTTACCTGCCTACTACCACTTTTTAAACCCTCTCTCCACCCGGTTTGTCTACTACTGTTTTGATCCCTCCTGCTACTACCACTTTTTAACATCTCTCCTCACCTTGGCTGCCTACTGTTGTTTGTGAGGTTCCTTACTGCACTACCTCTCCACACCTGGCTAACGCTGGGTCGACCCTAGTCTATTATATGAAGAGTAAACGTATGTTTGTGTGTTTGTGAGTATGTCCCCAAAAAATTATGACACACACATCGGACTGAGTCGAGACTGTCATCATCTGAAAGAGCGATGTCTCGGTCTAATAATATGTGAAAATTTGAAAAAACAACGGTCAATTATTTCCTACAGTTTGAAACAAAGGAGGTCCGGAAAAACTCCTTAGTTTTTATATGACTTCGACAGGTACGCATACGCCTCACGCATTCTTTCTTAGATTGGTCTAAATAAAAATAAAAGCGACGATACTACGCTGATAACGTGGTGGGGTAGTGGTTAACGAAGACGGAGAGTTTTCACGTTCGAGTCCACGTAACTGTTGTCTATTTTTTAAAATTGCTTTTTTTAAGATTTAACATTTAAACAGGGTTAAAGCTTTTATTTGCTATAACCTTACGTAAATTAGAGATCTATAAAATGCGTAATGAAAATAATATGTAAAAATGCAATCTTACAAACACGTTTGTGTTATGATTGTGTTCTTCCGATGACTAAAGCAATCTAAAAATTAGGTCAACTATGACCAGCAAGCTAAAATGAGGTAAAGACGTTAACAGAGGAAAGAGTTAAAAATAGAATTGAAATAAACGCACACACACTCTCCCTCACTCACACTCACATATATGTTTTGACCCTTTTAAGGCATCACAAAGAAAATCAGAGCAGCTGAATAGGGTAACATAATATATGGACAATAACATACACAACTTTATATAATTCGTCCAGTCGACGGACAACCTTACTTGATCCACCGAATACAGACTTCCACCATTGAAATCCGGTATTTTTGTACATGTATCAGTTCATTAGACGTTAACGTTCATTTTCGGCTTCCGTTAATTGCACAAGTGCTATATTTTTAATTTAATTTTAGCAATAGGAATATGGGTGTCTGATGTTTTTACAGGCTAAAGATTTTTGACAGATATTGTCAGTCTCTTACCTAATGCAAATTGCCACATTGATACAAAGAGACGGCATTCCTTCTTAAATGTCTTTTAGAACTGTGCTGATTTGTATGTTTTTCGCTTGTTATGTTTTATGTGTGGGTATTGTGTTTATTCTCTGTTTATATGCACAACTTCAGGCTATATACCTTTCAAGTTTTAATTATTTTTATTTATTAGTCTTCTGTTAATGTTTGTTGTTGAACGTGAAGATTTTCAAGTTTTTCATCATAACATTTCTTGTGTTCGAACAATTGTTGTTGTTGCTGGTGTTGTTAGATTTCTAGTTTCCCTAAAAGTACCGAAGCTGCAAGATTATGCCAATGTTTTTTGTTAGTAATCATAAAAAAATCTACACATCATTTATATTTAAATCATGTACGGTTCAAGCAAATTTTTTAATCGCTATTTTCACCAAGACAAAAATCTTTTTTATCTTATCATAAAAGAAAATAAAACTGACACGACACAGAAATGTTTTGAAAATTTTAAAAGCGAATACAGCAAAAACCAAGATCCGTGCCCGCCCTATTTCTAGCACCCGTTGGTTGTAATTTTACCTGTCATGGACGAACAGAGAAAAAGGCAAAATACAAAAAATACCTTTTCTCGCCTTTTACACAGCTGTTTAGGTTTTTTCGTTTGTTAAGAAGATGATGACTGTTTTTACTTGACGGTTCACACACTAAATAAAAAAAAAGTTTTTGTTTTCGTGTTATAATTGCAAACACGACATTCATCATTATTTTCTTTTATCCAACACGAAATGCTATGGTTTCCTTGTGTCAAGAAAAATAAAATGCGGTTTCTCTCAGTTTACTTTGAATTTTGGATTCGTTAAACTCGCATTTTCTTTGTGTTCACTTTGAATCTTAATTTTGCCAGTGTTTAAACTTTGGTTACCTTCAGAAGTACTTCGAATCCAACATTCACACTGTTATGCGACACAAATTTTTTAAATTGTGTTTCCTGCGTAAGTGTGCGAATCCTATTCGCAATTGGCATGTTACACTGAAGTGATTAAATTTTATTTCCCGCATCAGTCTTTTCAAACGTTTTCGTAAACAGTGTTATGACTCTGTAAAAATCGTACAAGAGAATAGAATATGCGAATAACGTAGCAGAATGCACTGAAAAAATACAAAAGTAAGGGTTTTTCGTCCAGCCTATGAACAACTTTGGTTAGTTCACCGAGTATCGACTCTCACTATACGGCTATGTATGTCGGTATTTATTGTGTATGGTTCGTTTATTCTAGAGTAACACAGGTAGTCTCGCCACAAGAATATATAATTATGATATATGCATTATCGGGAGGGAAAACAAAGAAAAAGGAAAAAAGACAAGAGATGTGAAGACATCCAGGGAAAAGGGGAAACAACGAGGAGTTATTAAGAGTCAAAGTAGTATGGGTTACGGAGGATGGAAGTGGGGAACGTTTACAAAAATGTTTGGGTTGAAGGTCAAAAGGAAACGATAGCATGAGGCAGGTTTGTGGACTAAAGTTAATTAAGAAACTATCGGTTGGAGTAGATAATTTTTCGAGAATTGAAACAAAACAAAATCTTAATAATAGTAAACGATTGCCTAAAGGTTGCTATTGCATGTATTCTGTGATATCAGCAAGTCATGTAATTTCAGCTGATGACTTTCTATTTACCACAGCAGAGGAAACTTTCGGTGTGTTTTAATTAGTTTGAAGAGGGATTAAAAAGGAACGATAGTACGTATCAGAATGTATGAGACAGGCTTGTTGAATACATTTAATTAAGCAACTATCGGTAGATGTAGGTCACGATCACCGTTAGCAGGCCTGGTTACTGACAATTGACGTCATGTTTGAGATAAAATCAAGCCGAATCTGTTTAACAGTATTATAGTTGATAATGAATAAGAGCCTTTTACATAAAGCATCAGTAAACTTTAATATTGCAATGAAATAAGGGAAAATGTCACAAGATTTGTATTGTAATTGAACACTTTATTTTATTGTGAATTAAAACGATAAACAAGCAATGATTCTAAAGGACATGATGGGTGTTGTTCAGGCATAATAGTAAACACACCTGTCGTTGTAAAATGGATTTTTTAATAATAATTCGTACATTATGTACTATATAATTGTAGTTAATATTTTAAAAAAAACTCGTACACTGTTTATACTTCATCTATTTAACATATATTTTAAACAATACAAACAAGAATTATCGATGTGAAGTTACGAATCTTTAACTCATTATACATTCACCTACTGATAAAATCGAATTACAAATTCTGGAAATAAACTAAAAAAGTTAAATCGGACGATGTATATTTTTTAATGAAGTGTATGTTTTCATATGTTTAAAAATTAAATCGAAGACCAATAAGTTTTTAAAATGAAATCTAATTATGAATATTTTTTAAGTAAAATTAAATCGAGCAATATGTAATATTTAATTAAACGAACGATGAATAATTACATAATTTAAGTCGAAATCCACATGAAAACCTTTAAATATAATATTATATGTACAAAAATATCATAGCAATAATCAACTTAAAACATTCATTTATATATACAGGCAACATGCAATTTTCAACGGAATTTAACGAATTATGGATTACGGGGAAAACGCTCCTCTCTTCTAGTCACAATCGAGTCTACAATTTTGAAGTTTATTGAAAATAATATTTGTCAATAAAGAAATATGAAAATATTCAGATGATAATATGAAAAATATTATGTGTTTTTAAGAGAACCCACTGAAAATAATAACGTAAAGGACTGGTTAAAAAATAGAAAACATGATTTTTCAACTTTCTTACAAACATTAACTTTTCATATGCTTTTAAAATAATATACAGTTAAAAATAATTGAACCTAGTGTTTGCTGTATTAGCAGAAAAAGATTTGAAAACAATAAATTAACAATATTTTAAAACACAGATATTCTCAATCAATTATTAAATACACATTTCTAAACAGGAAGTTCAACATAGCGTTTTTCTAAAAAAAATCTCCCTTTTATTTCCCTGTGTGAAAAAGTAATATATTATTTTATACTGTAAAAACATATCTCTTTTAGAGTATTTTTAATCTCTTGCAGTTTATCGAGAATTGAAACAAAATAAAACTAGGTCAATATTAGTAGAGTGCAACTTCTCTAGCACTTCCCTCCCCATGGCATTGGGTGAGCAGTACTCTCCCTAAATAGGGCTGCTCAGTCACAGGAACCCCCACTGGAGTTGGCCTCTGTCATGTGAAGCCACAACTACGATGTTAAGATAGGGTTCCTATCGCCTCTGTGCAGGTTTGTGACTGGGTACCTCTAACTGGTCAAGTCTGTACACGTTGCCACTCTTCCATCGCCATAGAACTTGCAATAGAAATAAACCACAGATAAAGATAAGATAGAAAAACATGAGATAAAAAATAGATCTCAAGTAACATCTGTACATCGTTGTATTAAAGTGACAAGCGCTTTAACGACACGAGTGCCACTCTCTAAGTCTCCGCAACAGTAACCCAGTTACAAGCCATTACAAGATGACTGGTAATTGCTTTGGCCGTGGATTTCCTGTAAGAATTGTCCTCTCCTAGAAGGATTACCTCCACCATGGCTTACAGGAGCTCCTTCTACCCCGCTAGTGTCATTTACTCATGACTGGGACTTAGGTAGCTGGCCACCAGAGCATGGTACACACGCCGGTGAGTCATGAATGGCGCGGTCAAAAAGGCCAAAGCAGGACCAAAGGCAGTGGGGATTCAATTTTCTGGCGCTGAACACTCGCCATTCACCAGAACCCCGTTAGCGTGGCAGAACTCACGACGTGCGCGTGGGGATGATTAGATTGGGAGAAGCTATATATGACGCTAGAGCTTCTAAAACACGCCCACACCAATCCTTGAGCTCCATACATACATACATACATACATACATACATACATACATACGAACATATATGTGTGTGCGTGTGTATGTATCTGCATTAGTAGGTGGTAAAAATTATTTACAGCGAGTGTATCGTAAGACTATTTTAACAAATAACACTTTTGCTTGTATATTGTAATATAAAAAAGCGAAAGCATCTGCTATAATATAATAGATAATGATAATTTGGCTGATATGCTGAGCTTCATGTGTCATGCTTATATAATGAAAACAAGAGAAAAGAATAGTATTTTCTTTAAAACATTTCTCAGAGCTGATGATTGATATATTAATAAGTCTTGGTGTTATATTATAAACATTTCGTTTCCATTGACAATGAGTAAAAGCGAGCGTAACGTTTGTAGATATAATATTTTTTTTTATTTTCATGTGACATTTTTGTCGAACATATATGCACACAAACACACACACACACACACATATATATATATATATATGTGTGTGTGTGTGTGTATGTGTGTGTGCATATATAAGTATAAAATTATGAAAATACTTTCACACAGAAACCACATTTGTTTCTGTGTGAACAATAGAAAAAAAAAACGAATGCAGCAATTACAATATTAAAAGTCGGAAATAGATCAAGACAAAAGAGAATAGAAACGATGTCCAAGCACTTTCAAAATACGTATCACACTCACATATGTTAGAAGTAGAAAAAGCAATGAAAAACTAAATACAAACATACAATTTAATCCAGCAATGCATAAACTACTGGTATGGAGAAAGTTGGTATTACGTTATGTTAGCTTCTAAGTTCACAGTATGTATTTTAAATTCAGACTCGGAATTCACTGTAAAATATATTAAAAAAGAGAATGGCTATTTTTCGTAAATTAGTAATATATATTTGTTCTTGGAAATAATAATTGTAAGGCTTTCCATGATTTTATTAATACATATATATATATATATATATATATATATATATATATATATATATATATATATATATATTAATATAATAGTAAAATCTGTCAGAAATTCTTATGCAATATTGTTAAAATGATGTTTTATTTTTATGCCTCATTTTCTAATGAATTATATTTATTGGTTTCATAATGATACTATTTTGCTTTTTAATTTACGATTTTACTTTCATGTATGATGTGTGTGTGTTTGTGTGTGTGTGTGTGTGTGTGTGTGTGTGGTTAATATCTTAGTATTATAAATTTTGGTCTATGTCATAACTTTTGTAGGCCCCCGACAAAAGAAGGAAGGGCTTGTAAATTCATTCATGTCCGCTCGTCTGTTCGTTCGTTTGTCCGTTTGTCTGTCCACACCTTTTTCAATAACTACGCTTTGGAATTTATTTGAAATTCTGCACAAACATTAAACATGATTTAAGTAAAAAAAAGTAGCAGAAGGAATTTTCCTGCGTAATTTCTGTTGCTCCCTAAGGGTGCCTCTTGGATTAAAATAGCTAAAATTGATACTTTTGTGCTTATTGAAAAAATTGATGACTTGGATTTTTAGCAAACATTCTGAAAAGTTGTAACTTACTGATTTTTGTATAATTTCGTTTGTCTATACTTCGCGATAACTCTTGAGTGTGCCCTAAATGTTCTTTTAGGACTAATAAAACAATTCGTTTTTGGGACTATTTTATCATATTTGTCCAAAATGTTCTGTGTTTATCTAATTAGATGTTTTGCATGGTGATACACTGAAATTGGGGGATCTTTCGGTTAAATGGGGAGGAGGGAAACGAGAACTTAGTAATTTCTTTTTCTACATGGCACAGAACTCAAATTTACATATGTTCAGTTTAAAATTCCACCCTTTGTTCATCTCACAAGGTTTTGACGTTCCCTGAAGCCTTTTTGGGATAAATGGCAGGCTAAAGGCGACAAATGCTGAACTTAGGCATATTTTATGCATTTTTTTACGTTGAACCCACAGGGACCCATGTATGCGTCTCTTGTTTATTCAATAATATTCTTTGCTTTGACTTTATGCAACAACTTATTGATAAGTGTTTTAATAATTCTCTCTCTTTTTTTGCACAACAATATACAATTTAATAACTTTTTTATGTAGTTTATTATTAAGAGTAAAATGCAAATGAATGAAGTTCAAGAATGTGTTCCTAATTTTATTTTAAAAATCTAGATAAAAAAGATGTAAACTTAGTATTTGTATTGTTTTTCTTATATGCTCCCATTAAAAATGTAGATGCAATAGTAAAGTTCAGTGTTTAAGCATTGTTACGCTTTTGAAATGTAATTCATAGCATCTACAAAGAAAAATAAATGTTTTTTTTTTATTTATAGACATGACTTATTAGATTTTGGATGCAAATATATTCTCTCGGTATTCCTATTCACTGGCAGTGCACATATACTTGTGTTTTCGATGTTCTTATATTTACGAGAAATGTCAAAAGAGTGCAAATAAGTTGTAAACTGCAAAATCTAAATAACATGACATATGAACTTTTAGTTCATATGTCACGTTATTTAAACAGTACGCAGTTATATATCGTAGTTAACCTTTACGCGTACCGTTATCTAAATAATTTGTTATTATGGTTTAGCTCATAATATGCATATAGTTTATTGATCAAATAATATAATTTTTGTAATATTCTTTTGAGAGTTTGCAAAAATCGGCTGGAAAAAGCGAACATACGCCATTAATCAGACAATCATTCACTTGACAAATCATATGCGAATAAAACAGAACGAGTCAATGCCAACCACTATTGTTCAGCAGGCATAGCACACAGGATACGCCAGGTCAGGCATAACTACCGTTTCAAGCATAACACTAAAACGTGCTTTGCAATCGTTTCTAAACAAAATTAAAAAAAACATGAAATATCGAATGAATCAAATTGTCGATCTATTAAACAAGTAAATTATGAAAGCATATGGTACACACTTATCATGTATTAATTAATCGCCAATAGTATAAAACTGTTAATCAACGATTTTGCTCTAAAGCCTTCTTACATTATATTTCAAAGGAAAATACACAGTGAAAAAATTAAAGGCTTTGACTTGTTAAACAACACAATATAAGTTTTTGATTAGTTGTAATTTGAACGTGTTGGATATTTTGAAGGTGGCCATAGAAATCACGTGTGTGTGAGAGAGAAAGAAAGATAGAGAGAGACAGAGAGAGGTCGCCAGACAAAACGACAAAAGTCATTTTATCATACTAGAGATAATGAATGGCACGGTTAGAGTTTTTTTTTTAAATGAAACTACTATGTCCACAGTTAGCTATACTCTCTCGTCGCAATCAGACAAATTTATCTGCAACCACCGTCCCAAATAATGGAGGTTACGAGAGCTGCGAGGATTTTTGATATCCTTTTCCTGACATGCCGAAATGGTTACACATCTGGTAACGATCAGTCTTTACGTTGCGTGTTTGCTTTAATCCAACGAGAACCGGTGTGTCACTGCAGTCATGATGTATACTTTGAAAGTATAGTATTGGGTTTTCTAATTTTCTCTTGTGCACGGTTAGTCAGGCTCATATTAATTCATGGCAATGTTAATAAAACGTAAAAGTAAACGTCCTGATCATAAAGTAAATACAATCGTAAACAGAGATCACAGGAAACCCATAACTGGAGAGTGAAATGGGACAAAAGGCTGATCGAGAAAAAAAAAGAGATATATTTTTGGAACTTATTCTTTGTTTATAAAGCATGCTACTGGTATTGTAAACTCAATCTGAGCTCAGTAGGGCACCAGTTTATATTTTATATGTTAACACATAAACACCTGCATACACACGCACATTTATATTATATATATATATATATATATATATATATATATATATATATGTACATGAATGTATATATATACATAAATATATACACATGTATATATATATATTCAAGCAGAGACATTGATTAGTGCATATATATACATATATATATATATATATATATATATATATATAAGATGTATGGAGTAGTTTGCTTGAAGCATTGTTAGAGAATAAAAAGATGTTTTTAGAAGGCTAGGACAATGCAGGAATGTGGAGTCGTTGTGTGAAGATAAATAAATAAATATATGAATAATAAACAATTTAATATTTTTTTTGTTTTTTCCTAAATAGCAAAGAAAAAATATTTATTTATTTATTATTCATATACTTATTTATTTATCTTCACACAACAACTATACATTCCTGCATTGTTCTAGCCTTCTAAAAATACCTTATATATATATATATATATATATATATATATATATATATATATAAAGTCTATTTTTGTGTGTAGAACTTTATCGTTTGCCGGGGGAGAGTGACGTGGTTGAGGAAACCAGCTTCCCGGTCAACGATACCAAAAGATAGACATTTAACCCTTATCCTCGAGTGGTCTCTGGGCCTTGATAAATGGTTATGCCTATGAAAAAATATGAACGGATCGATACGTTGTCGGCTCTAACTAAATGCATGAGTCTCGTTGTTACGTCATTGCCGGCAGGGTTTTCTCATCAGTGTGGATAACAGAAACCGTTCGGCTAAAATTGAACGCTTGTATAAAAATAGCGAACACATGCATTTGTATAAAAACACATAATTTATTTTACATTTAACGCTGGAGAAGCATATTTAGTTAAGTGATTACCGACCCACGGCTTTCGTCATTTCTGTAGAGACCAGACTACTACACGTCTGCTTTCGACAAACTCAACCGCTTCAACTGTATTTAAAACAAACAATTATAATTCAAGTCTCTATATCTTACTGAAAGAGAAAGAAAGGGTGACAGAACGCAAAAGAGAAAGAGAGTGTATGACAAAGCGAGAGAAATAGATATTCATACATAATGTGTGAACATTTTGTTTTTGTATGCCTCGATGACGAATTCTTTTGGGTTTGGCCTTTCGAATTCTAGAGTCTTAGATCGTTTTGATTTGATCCAATATTAAAAACAGCTGTCACTTTTGGCTCTATTGTTCTAACATATTCAAAAGCACATAGCACCTGAATGATACGCGTGCAATTACTCACAAGTACAAAATTAGTTGCGCAAAAAAAAAAGTTCAAAATCCCTCAGCTACCCAAAATGGCAGCTACCGCATTGTGCCACATGTGTGTGTGAGTTCCTTCTTCATAGGTTTCCAAACAGCTGAGCCTATCTTTTCCAAATCTCACACAAAGCTAATGTGTATGTCTGGAAGTGTTCTCAAATAGGTATTTTACATAAAATTCATCCGATAAGTACTGAAAATAAAAAAGTACGCATCAACATATTAGTCTTCTCTCTCATAGCTCAAAGAAAGATTATTTTTACAGGGTAATGCTTTACGTTCTACCGGCTAAAGGAAATAATAAAATCTTAGAAAATAATTTTTGATCTCAAAAATCAGATTTATTGTCATCGGAAGTTATAGGTTAGTAGTAGTGCATTCGATTTCAGGTCGAATAAGATTCTGTTTAAGCCCGAATGTACCTCACCATTTTATTTTAATTTTCCTTATTAATGAGTTCAGTTTATGATAAATGAAAGGAGTATCATTTAAAATCACCGCAAATCATTTCTTCGTTTGCAGATTATAAAAGTAAACATTAATAAGAATTAAGATTTGCAGGGCATTTTTTCGTCAAGCTTAAATACTATCTGATGTTATATCGGAAACAAACACAGACGGGGTTGTATGAGTTGTATAATCATTATTTAAAAAAAAATATGTATTTTAGGATTACGTCGCCATGCAAATTATTCCTTGTACTACATAATGATCAATAAAAGATTGATTCTATAATAACACATATGCAATCTGCATAAAATATCATGTTTAAGCACTGTGTCTAACCGTGCATCGCTGGGCGGCCAACTACTATATACATATAATGAAATATCGGAATCAGTCTATATATATATATATATATATATATATATATATATATATATATATATATATATATATATATATATAGAGAGAGAGAGAGAGAGAGAGAGAGAGAGAGACTGATTCCGATATTTTTTCCGATTCTGATACAATTACAAATGTCGTACTTTATTTTTTGATTCCTATACAATTACCGATTTTGATTAAGATTTTTTTTATAATTCTCTAAATACTTAACAATAAGTTGTCATATTTTCAGTATTGCCGTAAAAACACATGTTAAATGTGCATATGGTTTTAAAAATAAAAACAATCTTGGTGGTGATGATATATAGATTTTATTTTAACTGGTATTTAAAAACCGATGAATATTTATTATTTTATTATTGATAACAGTAGAACATTTCGTTTGAAACAAAATTAAATAGAAAGAAAATTATTTCAGATCTCATTTGTGGCATAAGAATATAAGCAGACACTTTCCCATTCAGATATCGATTGCAGTACCCGTAAACATCCGGGTTTATTTTTAAATTCTAGATTTCGGTTCTAATTGATAACTCCAACACTAATATAATGTATTCTTTTTGCGTCTAAGACTTACATCTCAGGAAACGTCAAACATCTCTCTCTGTCTCTCTCTGTCTCTTTGTCTCTCTGTCTCTGTCTCTCTCTCTCTCTCTCTCTCTCTCTATATATATATATATATATATATATATATATATATAACGATGGGTTTTTATGTAAACATATATATACATATATATATAAATATATATATATATATATATATATATATACATATATTAAGACAGGCAGACAACAGATGGAGAGAAAATAAAAAAAAGATTTCAGTGTCTATTTTTTTAGGTCAACTGAATATATATGGACAATTGAAACTTTAGATAGTAAAATTGGTAGAGAGAGTAGAGGTAATTTTTTAAAACTTTGGCCCTAATTTTGTCGATTTATTGTTTTGGGCTAAAATAAAACTAAAATGTTTAACGCATATCCAAGTAACCTATATCTAAAATTTCAATTATTTAGACGCAAAAATGGCGGAGGAGTTTGGTAGAGTTTTCAAAGGTCAAATGGTTGAAGTTTGAGACCTTACCAGCAAAATTCTTGGCCGAAATTCGATTAAAAATTTTTCCAAAATCTCAATACCCTGTATATCGAATTTCAAGTCTGTTGATCAAAAATTGACAGAGTTATTAGGTATGGAAATGTACACAGAAAAACAGACAGACACACACACAGACGTTTTCACTTTTATAGATATATAGATTTTTGCCCTCCTTTTTCTTATTTTCCAAACATTTCTACCCACCTTATTAACAACTCTCCATATACACCTTAATCCCAACCCATAATATTCCATTTAAATTTCTCCATACATTTACACATAGGTGATTCTACATATTGACGCGCTATAACCTTTTCTCATTCAGTTTATCTATCATATTAAGAATATTTCTACCTAATATAAAAGAAGCTATACGTAACCTGTTTTAATTAACTTCCCATGATTCCATATATATATTTAGATGCAATGGTCTGTTTAAAGTTAAACGACGATCCTTAAACTATAATGAAACAGGCGTTAGTCTACTCTATATTTTATAGAGTGCCTTTTCACATAATTTATCTCAATTTGTTTTTGATTCTCACCTTTAATGTCAAATTGACATAATTTTACAATCCTATCGATATTATTTGAGTTGCCTCTCTTAAAAACGACATCATTCCATGTTGAAACTACTACACAAAACTTAGTGAGATAATTTTATATCATATAGATTATTAGGACTCCTGAGTTGCCAAGTGTCAACATTAAAACATTATGGAAATGAAAAAGAGTATTTAATGTAACTCCAAACAACGTGATTAATGTTATCATGTGTGTTGTTGAAATCAACTTAGGGGAAATATAAGTGCAAAACTTAAATTGCTGTTGGATTTGGCAGTCGCAAAATATGCCCTTAATGTTCCTTTCCCTATACCCTATTCCTCTTAAAAAGAAACTTAGGTAAAAGAAAAGCGACCACTCTCTCTCTTGTTTAGTCATGATCAGCGGATGTTTCAGCTATTACACTCATTATTGTAATTTGCGCTTATTTTAAATATTTTTCAATTATGCTATATACTTAAATAAAAAAGAAGAAATATATATTTTTTCTTAAAAAGAACATAGACTAATGTTCTAGAACATCAATTAGCGAATCCAAACGAAACCTCGATTTTGTAAGAAGTAAGCTATTAAACCAAATCTTTCGAAGTAAGGCGTAATTTACTTTATATATTACATTAAAGAAGCACACGATGGCGTGTATATTTATAATATCCATACTAAATCGGTGAGACTTGACGAGGGCTTTAATATTGAAGCTGGGTGAACAAAAAACGGAGACCTGTTCAGTCTTTTGGAAATGTTCCTGATCGAAAACGGATATTAGTTGCAATCATTTATATTCTGTGACAAGTCAGATAACACAGCGCAACCGCTCGAAATATCAAAATATTTTTAATAAAAAATGAGCCAAAAAGTAAAATCATAATTGTAAGTTACGTTCACTCAATTTGCACGAATATGGATTGATGTTATATTTTAATGTATGACCCTCTCGTCGACAGATTATTGGGATGTATTAAAACGTTCTTTCTTAATCATGTGTGAGAGACTACTCTCTAACTCAAGTCTGATAGAGTAAAATATTGTAATGATCGCGTTATACAAATCTGACCACGCACATAAATAAGCTTCTACTAACCAAAGTGTGACTAACAGCTTCTTGTAAAGATGCATTCACACATCTAAAAATTGTATTTAAAATTAAAGTTTAATGTGACAGACTGATAAAAGTAGATGTAAGGTTCCACATGGATCTAAATTATTTTTTATAATTCACCAACATGAATGGTGTGTCGAATTTATTTCGATATTTGGCTTTGTTCTGTTACTACATAATATTGTTTCTGTCCTTGGTAAAGACAAACATTCAGATTAACGCAATATATATTTTTCTAAATACAAAGTGACTCTTTTAGGGAGCTTGAGATCCCCCACATTAAAAATGAAGCTGGTATCCATACTTTTCCCTCCTGGGCAGGCAAATAAACACGGATATATCTAAAAAAAACGATCGCTTAGACCCATTTAAAATGGCATATACCATACAATCTTTATACTTAGGGAAAATATTCTATTCCACGATTAACGGTGGCAGAATAGCAAACTTTGTTGTTTTAGAGGTCGGTAATATATTTTCTATTCTATACTCCTATAAATTCTTTTTTTTCTTTTGCGTGTATTGATATTCATATTAAAAACCCTATTTTCTATTTATTTTAAAAGAAAATACAATTTTCTTATATATGGATCATGCAATTGCATTCATCTGCAAAAGATCTAGCTAATTTGCATATTCTTTTAAACATTCGTTTTAATTAATTCCTTATTAGTTTTTTTCGGTTTTCTTATGTGATGACGATCTTTAGTTAACTATTACGTGTAATTATATTCATGCAGATAATCTACATGATTTATACTTGCGTAATATTTACGTACAAAGTTTATAGTAAACACAAAATTGTTTGCATATATATTTATGTATACGTATATATTTTTGTTTAATCTCTCTATATATCTATCTATATATCTATAAAAGCGAACGTTTCTGTGTGTGTGTGTCTGTGTACATTTCCCTACGCAATAACCCTGTCAATTTTTTGTCTACACACTCGAAATTTGATATACAGGGTACTAAGATTTGGGAAAATCGATGTGATCGGTTTTTGGCCAGAAATTTGCGATTAAGGGGTCAATCTTGGGTCTACGCACTTGAAATTTTAGATATAGGTTCCTAGGACATGGATCTAACTTAATAACTTGAATTGAGCCCAAAACAATAAATGTTAAGGGGTCATAATAGGGGTCAAAGTTAAAATGAATTGACCTCTACGGGCTCTTCCAAATTACTCAGACAATTTCTGGTCTAAATATTTGAAATTTTACATAAAGGGTATTCAGAGATAGGGCAAGCTTTTTCACCAGTTTGGGTCGAAAAGTTTTAGTTACCAATATATAAATGTATGTGTGTATGTCTGTTTGCATGTCTTCCTTAAACTTTCAATAGAGGCGACGGATTTTACCAAGATCAGTATACTTTTAAAGTTCGACCTTTCATACGACAAATATCGAAAAATTGGCTAAAAACATTATCTTCCCCTTCAACTAGGGGCTTTTTTACAGGGGGGGTCACTTTTTTTAGCCGATATTTTTTAAAGTTATCCTCTCTTTTAGATTGTCTAGCCTTAATTTTAAAAAATGTCGTTTCCGGTTTGGCGGTGGTCGTAACGGCATTAACTTTAGCTTTTACCCCGTTCTTTTCCTCCTTTGCGATACGGTTTTTTATTTTAATTTTTTGCTTAACATACACATCCAAACACCCGGGCAACGCGGGGCTGAAATGCTAGTTTATAAAGAAATTCAGACGTATATTTAAAACGTTTTGTACATTTTTTCTTCACATTTAACTGAGAAAATACTACTTTAACTTAAGCGTGACATACAGAACGATGGAGATAAATTCTTATAAATATTATTAGACGTATGTAAATTAAACTACGCATATGAAATATACGGCGATAATAGAATAGGATTTTTGGCGGAAGGAAAAGTGACTGATCTACGAAGTGGCCAGTCGACTGACAGAGGAGCTTTGTTCGATAAGTAGACATCTGAGAAATGATAAACTAACACTCACAATAAGAAAATGGCCGCTTAATTCATGAAATCATTAATCAAAAAGTAAGTCTCTCATAGAATATTGACAAAGAAACTGACATGGTGTCGGCCAGTGCCCACTGATTTGACGTACAACGCGTTTTCACCAACAAAAAATGCAACTCAATAAAAAATAACTTCCATTTAAAATTGATGTCTACGTACTCAGATGCAACGTGTTATAAATGAATCGATTTTTAATCCGTTCGAATGGAACATTGATCATTCTATTTTTTTTAATTGAGGACTATATATATATATATATATATATATATATATATATATATATATATATATACGTATACACATATATATATATACGTATACATATATATATATATATATATATATATATATATATATATATATATATATATATACATATAACTCACTTTAATCTCTGTAAATCATAATTTACAACAATTTCTTATTCAACCAGGAATATGAGTTGCAAATTTGAAATTATTCTTATTCCATTAACTGAATAGCTATTGATAATGGCTATTCAGTCCATATACATAAATAAATTATATAAATATTGTTGCTATCATTATATTTGTTGTATTGTACCAGATCGTTCAACATTTCCTTAATCGAGCGTAGACTTTAATTGGAATATCTTTTCATGAAATACATTGCCGCATTATAATCAACTTTTATAAAAAATATGCATTCTATCATAAATTATTTTTTTTGTGAAATTATAGATCGCCTGTTATTTAGCTATATACTGTCCCCTGACGATAACATTCATTTTTGGAATTCAATTGAAATTAGAGAAAATTTTACATTTTCAAACGTGTATCTTATTAGAAAATAATTATGGTTGTAAATCGTAGTTAATCGAGTTTAAATAGAATTTAAAATATCAATGCTCTGTTTCCAATATTATAATTTGTTTATTGATTAGTATTTTTTAAATTACATTTTCACCCCAAACAAAGCACATTGCCACTTTGATGTAGTGGGCTACTATCAGGGGCATACGCTACAGGGGTACTATGTGGAGAGATGGGCAGCAAGATGTTGGTTCACGTTACATTTGAACTTCTGGATACCAGTACTATTGAGGAAGAAGACACTCAGAAGGGAATTTCAAAGTCTAGCGGTTCTGAGGAAGAAACTACGGGAGAAGAACGTTCTCTTACATCTAGGCTTCTCAACTGTGAAGGGGTGGGATTTTGTTGCTTGTCGGGTGTGTCGGGGGTATTTATGTCAAGGGGGTACAAGTGCTTGCAGTTCGTCTGAGCATTCACCGTTAAAGTACTTGTAGAACCGGCAGAGGGATGCTACATTTCGTCGATGGGACAGAGGCTGAAGATTAGATGACTGTTCAGGACCTATCAGGTTGGCGACTCTCTTTTTTTTTTAACCTTGTCTAGGAGTGAGAGAATAGTAGCAGACGCATCAGCTCAAATATGACAACAATACTCCATACAGGGATGAAGGTGGCCTTATAGATGTACAGGATACTTTCGGGCGTTGGTAGCTTTCTAGCACAGTAGAGAGAACCTACGTTTTTCGCAGCGGTCCTAGAAATGCTCTCAATGTAATTGTTCCAACTCGTGTTTTCTGTGAACGTTAGACCGAGCAGTTTAAAAGATGTAATTTCAAATAAAACGTATTTGGCCATTGCTATTGGTGGTAGAGAAGGTTTCTTGCAGTTATTCAAGGAAACAAGTGTAGTCTTGGCAGCATTGAATATGACCATCCATTTTCATACTAACTTAAGTTTACAGAATTATTCAATTTGTACACTTGAAAATGTTTTTGCGTTAATATATATATATATATATAATTTTTTTATATAATGTAAGATTTATATAAATATTGTTAGCTACACACTTTCAGAGATGCTTCAGTTCAGCCTGAAAATTTGCTGAAAATTCTATCCAATGTTGATCTGTACTGATTGTGACGAAGTTCTCTTACCGACTGCTTCACACGTATTAACACTTTTTACTGGCATTCATTTATTGATCAGCAGTGACCTCATTGTAAAACATCATTGGCCACTTAATAATCAGCATAATTATTATTAGAAACTATTTCGATTTGATTAAAAGTGAAATAATTTTCCGAAGTTTGTTGCGAAGAGGATTAGACATGGGATATTTCAGTAAACAGGTGGATTTTGTTCACATAATGGAGGAAAACTAAGGTGGCAATACTTAATAGAATAATTGTATAGAATTATATAATATACGTATATATGTATACATAAATAATACAGCATTTTGTTGAAATTCTAAATCTTAATTTTTGTTCTTTTATATAACACTTGTTTATTTGCTCTTGGATCTCTACAATACAGCCGTTTTGTTAATGGGATGACAATTTTCATAAAATTGTTTCCATCCGATGTTACCAACAAGAAGTTAATGTTGTATATGATAAACATGATGCGTTCGTTGTGGAAGAGTAATTCCATCCACAGATCGTTACAGGTCGGCTATCTATAAATATATATGTAATATATGTATATATATATATATATATATATATATATATATATGCAATATATATATATATATATGCAATATATGTATATATAAATATATATGTAATATATGCATATATATATTTATATATATACATACATATGTATATGTGTGTATATATATACATACATATGTATACGTATGTATATATATATATATACATATATAGTGTAACTTAATCGCCATATATATTTTATAACTTACTTACTACACACACATATGTATATATTCATTTATGTTTTTTTTAATTATTAGTGTTATTATTTGAAATTGTTTTCTCTTTGCAAAATAAATAAATATACACATTTTTTGTAAACAAATAATAGTTAGTAATTATTTTTTAATGAAACTTTTTTTCAACTCTTTGCGAAAAATAACCAACAAAAATTATATTTATGGGATATTTTTTAAACAAATAATAGTAAGTAAGCATTTCTTTATGAAACGTTTTTTTATTTTAATTATTTACGTAAAAAATCGTAAGAAAAAGGAAAGAAACAAAACTTGCTTTTGTTTTTAACCAGGATTTTATTTTTCTTGCCAGGAACAAGGATTTTTTTTATGAAACCAGAATCCCTGCGAGATTTTTCTTTTCTTTTTTTGTCAGGAAAATATTTTCTCAGGAGGATGTATTTTCCTCAGACTTTTGGAGGGGATCAAACTACAAAGTATACGTAGATGGGAAAGCGAATGTGATATGAAGTTCCTTACCATCTGGGTAGCTTTCGGCGATGTGGGTTAATATGGAGTTAAACGGCTGTCTACCAAAATTTTATCTCTACACAAACTCTTAAAGATATGCGTCAAAAAGCTCCCGGTTGGTTCCGCATTCTCGTTTATTGTTATACTTTGCTTCCATCCACATCAGCTTCACGTGATGTGTTGTTGCCTTGGTTACGACTGGATCTACAAAATTAAGGCTGTGGTTCCACGTTATATGGTGATACCCTCCTCTCCTCCCACTTCGCTGTAAGCCATCAAAAAGTCTGATACGACCGTAGTCCCCTGCAGAATGTATTTTCTTATTAGTCGAAGAAAGGTTTAGACATTCCTATTTGGTACGTTAACCAAAAAACCCTCCTTTTCGGTGGGGTAGGCGTATCCACCGAAGACCCAGACCGGTGTCAGACGTCTGCCGACGTTGTGTTTCCGGCGGTTGAAGAATCGCGAGTTCGACAGTATAGCCTGGGCCTCCTATATGCCGATGATTCATGAGAAAGTAATCCCGGCATATATCTCGCGTTGAAATTCTTCCAGTCCACAATTGTGTGGCGTGACCGCAACGCATATTCGCGCTGGAGATTCCTAGTAGAGTCTGCCAAAGTCAACTCTTTCAACTTTAAGCTCCTGGCAGCTAAATTTCAGCTTGAAAAGCCTGATGCGTGTCTGAATAATATTTATGTAAAATTTACAATGTTTAGAATCAAAATTGCATTAATAGTTTGCTAGAGACGGCAAAGGTCGAATCTTTAACGTTTTGGCAGGAAAATTGTCGGCCAAAAACCGATTTACAATCTGGCTCTGTGTCTAAATACACTTTATGTAAAATTACGAATGTTTACACCAAAAATTGGCAGTGGAATTTGCTAGAGACCGAAGAGGTTATTTCTTTTAAATTTGACCACAAATTTACTCTTTGATATTTCATTTTAAATTGAAAAGTTGGCTCCAAAACGTAGTAACTTACATCTAAAATTTCAAGTGTTTAGACCCAAAATTTGCAGAACTGTTTGGTAGAGTTTTCAAAGGTCAATTGTTGAATTTTACCCCTTTATACCCAAATTTGTGGCCCAAACCGAGTAAAAGAATTTTACCAAACCTCAGTACCCTTTATGTCAAATCTCCAGTCTATAGACTAAGAATTGATGGAGTAATTTTGTAGAGAAATGTACACACAGGCTGTTATGGGATTAAATGATAATAAGAACGAAGGGAACACAGGATTTTTAGGAACGAAACATATATTCTCATAAATTACAGGCAAAGTGAGTTGAGTAATACCATTCATCAATAGTCGGTGTGTGCACCGACCTTCGTGGTCGCGCGCCAATATCAGATTCGGGGTACCGGTACTCGATCCCGGAAGTGACGTCACCAGAGGAAGTGTCGTGTCATGGAGGGGCGTCTTCAAAACAGATGCACACAGACTATATAAAATATATAGGTTTCGCCCACATGAAAGAAAATTAGCAATGAATATTTCAGATCGTTACGGTGAAAGCTATTGCCAAATAGAAACAAAGCATGAAATTAATTAGTGTGTAATACAGTGTGTAAGACATGACTAAAAAAGGTGGTGGTCTGAGAAATTAGTGGTGGAGACATTTAGGACAGAAAGAGTTGATTCTATCAATGTGTGTGCGTGCTACCTTCCAAGGATACTCGTGTATATTCGCTATAATTTAGGAGATGACTGTGGAGTTTAGTATTTCAGAATCTTTCTCAGAAATTTATTTAAGGTTTCAAGATAGGTCATTTGATTATCAAGTGTGCGTAATATGACCTGCTGTGGTCGGCGATTGTGTCTCCCCCCCCACAGGTCGTATTAACACATCCGCCGCTAAATCCTTTTTATGCTACTAAGGTTGATCAAAAAAAGAGAAGGGAAAGAATGGAAAAGTCGTAAAGAAGAGGATGAGGAGGAGGAGGAGATAAAAATTAAAATAAAATGAAGAATGTGGAAAGAATAATGGGGGAGATGGCGTAGAAGTGAAGGAGAGAGAAGTGAAAGGGGCATATAATTCACTTAGTAGTGGTAGTTATAAAGATTCTTTGCCAGATTTCATACTTCCTGCCCCCTCCCCGTTCACCCTCAGTCACACAATTACATCCACCATCATATTCGTAAACCTTCACGTTTCTTCACCTGGATCGTCCTCTGTCTGAGCACATTTATCATTTGTGAAAAACTAAAAAGAAAGTTCGAATCTTTTACTGTTTTTCTTTCTTTTTATTTGATATCCAAACATAAAATTCTTATAAACACGCCGATGTACATATGATATAATTTTAATCGTTATTTCAATCCTGACTCGTAAGTCACGATGCCAATCAAATCCATGTGCAAATAGAAAGTTTCGCTTACCCTCTATCCTATCTTTGTAAACTTTTGTTGATATATATATTTTACACCTAAGCTGCGTTCCGTGTTTTTCTTTTGTGGTTTCAGTGGGAATACAGCAGCCAGATAAAGTGTCAGACCTGTACCATAAAACTTGTCAAACAAGAGTGACACAGTCAAATCATGTTAGCATATGTGGTAAACAGGCACCCACAAGGTGCCCAGTTTAAGGGGAAGGGAATGAGGAACATGTGGTATTAACACTCTAGTAAGGAAACAAGATTAATCTCTAGGCATCTCTAATGAGTCCCTGTGATCTCACCTCTACTTCTGACTAATAGGCAAAAAAAGAGTATAAGAGTCAGGCGATAAGCAGAATCTACCTACTTCTTAAGCAGTTTAGGTTTGCAAAGCAATGATTTAATCGAGTCACAAGCACTAGGGAGGTTGTCGACCAGGACTGAAGATGCCTTCCTCTCTCGTTTGGGGACAGGAAAGATAAGGTAAGTGGCTAAGGTATTACCGAGGTTTAAACTCTACTAGATCGATAGCCTGGCGAGATCTACGGTTCAGTCAGCACCGATAGGTAACCCTCTCGCCTGGTTTCAAAGCCAGATATATCTACGCCTCTGAATGGGTAGTTAGGATGAATCGAATTAAGATAATTAGTATCTCCTATGAAGTTGCACTTTTCATAGTGGAATTAAATTTGGAAAATATTATTTACACGTTATGTGTGGAAAGTATGTGTGAGTATGGGGTGTGAATTTTAGGTTATTATCTACTGGGGTTAAATTTAACTATATATATATATATATAATTATTTTCTACTATAATAATTGAATATATATATATATATATATATATATATATATATATATATATACATGTGTTAAAGATAAAATAAAAATACAAACGATGGTTGACGTTATGACGTTGAGAAAGAAAACCGAGAATTAATAATATAGTAATCAACATTTCGTCCCTAGTTCAGGGTACATCATCAGGATTTCGTAGGAAAATTGTAAAAGAAAACGTTTACAGACCATGTGCGAATGAAAAAGGAAAAACTTCTTAAGTATTTCCCATTCTGGGCAGAATCTATGAATGTGCGTGTGAAAAGGTTGGGTTATTCTATGCATATACACACATTAAAACGGTATTCATATGCATACGTACATGCACATTTACTTTTCTATCTTATTTATTTGGTTGCAATTATATGAGCAGCGACGGTTTTAATGTATGTATATATATATATATATATATATATATATATATATATATATAAGAAAAAGAAGAACAACAATGAGGAATTGGATAAAAAAGACGCGTGTGCTTATCGGTATAACATAGTTTTTGGATCGACTCATTCAATCGTTGCAACTTGAAATCGACCTGCAAACCACCGATAATAGCTATCCTGTTTCTCGACGTAAAAATGTGTTCACTCAAGGAAATATTATTCAACTCGAATTGAGAACCGATGCGATAAATTGTCAGTTTACACAATTTTATGACGACGGCCAGCGTAACGGATATCAAGGAAAGCCTAGCACGTGCGGGCGATTTCCTTTTAACGTTTAGACACGCTACAAAAATTTTTCGGTTACTAACTTCGTTGATGGTGGATTTATTTTGATCTAGAGCGTATGTAACCCATAAGATAACGGTGTAAAAACGAATATAGCAATGGCTTTAAACACTCTACGTAGAGAAAGGACCTTATCATATATATATATATATATATATATATATATATATATATATATATATATATATATATATATATATATATATATGGCATAAGCATGGGGGCCTGGCGTTGCCCGGGTGTTGTGATGTGTGTGTTGAGAAAAAAGAAAGTGGTAGTAGAAATATAGGTTTGAGCCCGTACCGTGGAGGAGGAAAAGAACGGGAAAAACGTGACGTCTTTGCTGTTATGACCATCAAACAATAATATATATTATATATAATAATATGACCATCAAACCATAAGTGACATAGGTTTAAATTAAGGCTAGACAATCGAAAAGAAGGGATGACTTTCGAAAACATCGCCGAAAAAAGAGACCCCTCCCTGTAGAAAAGTGGCTAGTTGAGAGTGAAGAAATTAATGTTTTTAGCCAATTTTTTAGTATTTGTCGTCTAAACGATCGCGGTTCAAAACTGTGATGATCTTGTGAAAATCCGTCGCTTCTGTGGAAAGGCTTAGGCAGACATACAAACATGCATACATACATTTATATATTGGTAGCTCAAATTTTTAACCCAAACCGATTAAAATCTTTCCCTATCTCTGAATACGCTTGATGTGAAATTTCACATATTTACACCAGGAATTGTCTGAGTAATTTGGTAGATACCACAGAGGTAATTTTTTTTTTACTTTGACCCCATTTACTGTTCTAGTTAAAATCAAGTGATTAAGTTAGATCAATGACCAAGTAATCTATACCTAAAATCTAAATTGTTTATACTCAAAATTGTGGAGGAGTTTGGTAGAGTTCTCAAAGGTCAAATCGTTGAACTTTGGCCCCTTATCAGCCAAATTTCTAGCTGAAAACGGATAACAAAGAGTTTTTCAAATCTCACTACCCTGTATATCAAATTTCGAGTGTGTAGACTAAAAATTGACAGAGTAGGAAAATGTAGACACACGGACACACAGACACGTTCACTTTTATAGATATACAGATTATTAGAATTTCAGCTCGCCGTTTCCCGGGTGTTTGGAGGTGTATGTTGTGCAAAAAAATACAAAAACAAAAAAGGGTTATGTTTTTATTACTTTGACTCCTATTATGACTCCTTAACATTTATTGCGTTTTGCTCAAATTAAGTTATTATGTTAGATCCATGTCCAACGAACCTATATCTAAACATTGGTCGGAATTTGGATGATAATTCCATCTTCATACAGGATAATGCTCTCATTCACCCAGCTGGCAATGTCAAGAGTTCCTGAAAGAGCATGATGTTTCGTGTTTGGATTGGCCTGCACAATTTCCAGACCTTAATCATATCGAAAACGAATGGCATTACATCAAGCAACAGTTACTCAGTGATAAAATTGCAAATTTGGAAAAAAAACTTTGGACAAAAATTAAAGAAAAGTAGGATGGCCTTTCTCCGGAGTATTCCTGCAGTCTAATTCAAGGAATTCCCAAAAGATTGAAGGCTGTCAACTTGCACAAGGGTAATGCAACTAAATATTAACTGGTTCATTGTGTTCTTGTTGTATTTTTGTTGCATTAATGCTCGAAAATTACATTTTAATAACAATTTTCCATTGTGCAGGCTTTCTTTTTGCCTCCTTAATTTGAAGTTATTTTTTTTAAATTGACGTGAACACTAGAATATTTCAATTAAAAGTCAAATATGTGCAGGTAAAATTATAGAAGAATAATAATATATATAATAATAATATATAAATATATATATATATAATTATTTTTTTTTTACAATAATATATATAAAATATAATTAATAATTATTATTTATTATTCTAATAAAAAAAATATTATATGATAATTATGAGTAAACAGCTTCCAATATTATGATCTGAATTTCTTGTGCCGGTATGTTGCAGAATATCATTATTTACTTGTCTTATTTATTTTTTTAATCAGAAATTTTAGAATTGCATATGCAAGCCTGGCTTGTTTAAATATAATGTTGTTCCATTCTAGTCTTTTCAATCATTTCAATATCCAACCACCCATCCAGCCTTCATACCGACATGTACTTCTATATCGTATATTTCTAGTTTTCACATTTTTTCCCCCACAATTATGATGCGGGAGAGGCGACACTAATATATGTTATTTTAATAGTTTTATTAATTTAGAACATTGTATAATAAATACGATGTGTTAGGCTGTTGTTATTATTTAATATGGTCAATATTGTATTTATATTTTATTACTTTATTCGTTGATTTTTTTTTATAAAAAGCGGGCTGGGGAGCCTCATCATAAAATACACTTAAATAGATTTTAATTCATGCAGAGTCCGTAGTTAGTATTGCAGAATCAATCCTCTATTAATTATTTGATTGGTCTTAATATATCTTAACGATTATAAAATATAAAAACACACTGATTTGAGATGGGTGGAATCAGCTATTATCGAAACCAAAATATTTAGCGCGTCCGCCGCGTTTTCCACATTTTGTGATATCGACAGATAGATAAAAAAATGATAATAAAATTCAACAACTGCAAGCTATGAATGAATTTGCACATGAAAAAAATTGATAGAAATATTTCGGCAAGTTGAAATGAACAATTTTCTTTTCAAGTCATCGACAAATTTCTTTATGTGTTATTCATCAATCCAAAAAAAGGTTTTACTCGTTTTAAACCATCATAAGTACACTATTGTGATTTTTTGTGTTCTTAGTGTTATGTGACCGGCAGTTAAGGAGTTTATCGGTTAAATATTTTCACACAGACACACAAGCACACACAATATATAGATCTACTGTTTTATTTATATGGATGAAATATGTTTTCTAGTAGTTTTATGCGTATATACTTATATTTTGGATTACTGCCCGTTTTTTCTTTTTTTGAAATTGAGAAACTTTTTCAAATTCTGATTAAATTGTTCTGCTCTGTGTGTACAGAAATCAAGACAGAGGGGCGTAACTCACACAGCCATTTTCATTTTATTTTCTAAAAACTTATTAATCTATTTGTAAGTTCTTCCGTAAGCGCAGAAAGGATTTTCATAAACTTGAAGTCTTCGATCACTACTGCCGCCACCGTATCCTGAGCATTCGTATACTAAAGTTGATAAACTTGACCATAGGCGCTAAATGTAACATCCTTGACCCGGAGGAAACTCCGATGAAAACGAGACTTCGGTGGTTCGGTTATGTGCTGCGCCGGCCGGAGGATGAATTCGTCTGCCAATTGGTCGTGCTCTTTGCACCCACTTGTTGGAAAGAGGGCCAAAGTTGCAAACTTAAGATTTGACTCGAAGCAGTAAAGCAGATATGGAGATCATGTCTTGTCCTCGCCTTTTTGATGTCCGTCGCTAGAACCATTAATTGGTGGATCTTCCCATCGACTCTGCAGGGGTGATGAGCTTTGATGCGAGATGCGGTTAACACCACTGGGGTCGACTCAATCCATCGCGGGTGAATGCCGTCACAGGTACAGTCATCAGCTGTAATTTGGATGGGATTTTGTACTCCCCCCACCGCCTTATTCAGCATACATTTCTTTTTAAGGTGACAACTTACTGTGATTTTTGCAGGCTTATCCTGATGGTAAACACTTAAATTATGGAAACGCACTAAAAACACCTTGAGTTATTTAGCGTGGAACAACAGGGATTCTGGAAAATTTTAAGTTGAAATATAGATAGTGAACTATTTTGGAATTAACTGTTTCATACGTACTGATTTATTTCTTTCTTGTCAGATTATTTTTTCCGCAAAATTAGATATTTTCATAACTTTTTGATAATTTCTCTGTTTCTCTTTTGATCTTACTGCCCCTTTTTGTTGCCTTATGTCATCCGTTTTCTTAATCTTTTTTTATTTTGTTTGTCTTGTTTATTTCTTATTTTCATGTTATTACACTGTTCTCTATTTAATCGATTTACTTTCTCTGGAATTATACTGTTCTTTCGCGTATATTATTCTAAACTTACACTTATCATCGATCCCCTTGTCCAACTTCTTTCACTCATATACTTAGTGCTCTCTCCCTCTTATTCTATTTGTAAATATGTACTACGATGTCTTTTTAGTGCAACCTCTCTCTTTGCTCATTCACGCGCTCTGAAACTCATTTGCTTTCTTCTCTAATTTTATATTAAACTCTATTCATTTTACCCTCGCTCTAGCTCGCCCTCTCTGTCTTTCTCTCTTGCCCTCTTTTTTATTTCAGTTCAGCTTTTCACTCTATACCTCTCGCGGACTTGAAATCGCCACTTCCCTATCTCAACAATTCCATTTCTCCACTTGTACGGGTTGATTTCCGATTAGCTTAAGCCGGCATCACATTCTCCCATTCCCCAGGTCAAAATACCTTGTTGACCTCTCCTCAAAACCGACTTAATTTCCGCAATTCAGTCGACATTGTATTCCTCCCCAGGACAGGTGTTCTAGGAGTAGATTACAAAAATGTTATATATATATATATATATATATATATATATATATATATATATATATATATATATATATATAAGATGAAGAAAAAAAAACAGAAGCTTAATTAATGTGGTCTTCTGTTCTATGTCACTTTTGTTTCGGTATAATAACAACTCCAAAATAAAACAAAATTTACCTTGTTTTATTGTTCACTTTCGCCGATACTGCTGCAGATCCCAGCGCCAAATATGAAGTAAACACATTTTATTACGTCATCATCTGATCTCATAGGGTATTAATTGCGTGTTTTATAAGTAGGCATAAAAGAAAACTAGCTTAGCTAGCTGCTGTTCATCGTGTGCTATTCAATCATTTGCAGAGAAATAATCTGCCTTGGTCTATATATAAAGTTGTATATGTTTATTATGTTCATTAGTGGCCTAACAAAGCCACAAGAGAGACAACCAAGCAAAAGAAAAACTACATAAAATTCATCCAAAGCAAAAACACTAAAACTTTCTCGCCACGACACTATGTATACGAATGAAAGCAAATTTAGACATATATTATAGGTTTAAAAATATAGTTGCTTTTTTACCAATTGTCATAAAATTTTAATCATAGAATAGTATTACAATCATCAAAAAGCGTGAAAATTTCATGTAGTACCCAGAGAACAAAATATTTGGACATTTCATTATTTAATTTGGCTACGAGTACACGCACACACACACAAACACACACACACACACACACACACATACACACACACATATATATGTATCAACTTTTTTAGCAATTTTATAAGTTCGAAATCTCACCCACTTATGATGAGAATTTTATAAATGAAGGCTCCTTGAGAAGCTAGTGGCCTAAATTGTGTAGTGGGCTATGTGGCTGTTGCCCTTAAGATAGCACATTAAGGGGATCATCCATCATTTAAAGCCTATGTTTGGCACTTTTGACGGCCATAAACTGTTTCGGTAAATTTGCAGTATCTTTACACAAGGTGCTGAAAACGCAAATACTATTTATAATTCCAGAAACGAGTAATTTCTAAGCTATAAAGTGATTATAGTTTTAAAACTTTTCTATAATTATTAAACGTAAAATAAGAACCCACTTTATACCCACATTTTTGGGAGCATCTGTTATGTTTTTATAGGTGATGTTTATTATAGCCTGGTAGACCAATACAAGACCTACCATAAAAACTTGTTTACTGTAGGTTTTCGTGTGCGCTTAAAAGGAATATCGCGCAAATGAGTATTTTCCGGGTATTAAATAAAAAGAAGCGCTCGCTCGCACGTACAACAATAGCCACGCTTATAACATTATACATTACATTGCTTAATGCTCGAAATAATATTTGTTTGAAGAGAAATTAAATGAGATATTCGTTTTCAGCATACCCAAAGCCTATAGAAAACAAGTTTTTAGAGTAGGTTTTGTTTCTACTATGAAATAATTACCAAATAAACATCACCCTTAAAAAATAAGACGCCTCTTTACCCCCCCCCCCAAAAAAAAAGATATATATAAAGCGGGTGCCCATTTTATATAAAATTAATATAGAAAAGATATCCCCCACTTTTTAAAACATTAGTTTTATAATATCTTGTAAACTAGTCGTTTGCTGACATTTTACACGCTATCTCCGTTTGCAGTATCCTAGAAAACCTCTAGAGTGGTACTTTTAAAGAATTTTTTTATGGGCGGAAAGATACTTTACATTTACCAATGTTTCAATCATAGTCATTTGTTTCCTTTTAGTTGTGCATATAAAATACAAAATGCCTGATATTTCCCCAAAACGTCTAGATTTCATTGAAGGGAAAGTAAAACTTCCTTGTATAGTTTAGAATAATTTATATAATAACAAGGAGACTCTTGATTCTAAATATTTTTCATGCATTATGTCTTCCTTTTTTAGTTTTCATACATAAAGTATACTTCGCATGGTATAAAAAGTATTGGATAATGAACATATTCATAATCGTACCCTATTTCCAAAAGATTGGAGGTATTGCAAACTAGAAATACTTGGAATCAAGTTTCCGCTTCCTGTTATTTCAGATCATTTGAAACCATAACAGCAAGTCTGAATCTCCCTTCCATCAAAATCGGGGGTATTTTTGTGTGTATATATATATATATATATATATATATATATATATATAAACTTCATAGCAAAGTTTAACCCCGCCTTAAACATCTCTCCATAATTATACACATAAATAGGCAGAACACAAAATACACTTACACGCATGCATACTGGGGTAAATGTGCACCCTCACACACGAAACAAAAGAAGCCCAATAAAGCACGCGCACACTTTCACGGGTGCGCGCGTCCATACCCAGTACAGTACCATTTCTCTAAACTAAACAAACAATTAGAAATTATACGTATGTATGTGTATGTGCGCACATGTGTGCATGTATATATGTGTGTGTATGGGAGTGTATACATATGATTGTGTATGCGGGTATGTGTATATATATATATATATATATATATATATATATATATATATATATATATATATATATATCATCTGTTATCTATGCTCCATCTTGTTTGTGTGTGTACGTGCACTTATGTTTGGGTGACCGAATACATGTATGCATGTGTGCTTGGATTAGAAAAGGAAGAAAACTTCAACCAATATATAGATAAGGGGGGATGTATGAATATGTATGTGTGTGTGCGATTGTGGGTGCATGTGTTCATATATATATATATATATATATGGGTGGATGAATGTATACCCATCTGTATGTGTGTGTATATATACATATGTATGCATATGTATGAGTGGGTAAATGTGTTCGTGTAGATATGTATATACGCGTATGTGTGAGCCCCTGCATATATCTCTCTATGTGTGTGCATGGGCGTGTGTATGTGTATGTGCCTACATAGTATATGGATGTTTGTGAGTGTGTATGCACATACATGTATATATATATATATGTGTATGTACGTGTATATGTGTGTATATGTATCTTCTCCTACCTATTCTCCATTTTACTTGTGTGTGTGTGTGTGCGTGTACTTATGTCTGAATGAGTATGCGCATATATACATGCGGGTTTTGGTTGGGAAAAAAATAACAAAAATAAAATAAAAAATAAAAATATTTGGTGGATGTGAGTGTGTGAGTGTGTAGGTGGGTATGTATATATGTATGCTCCTACATATATTTCTATTAATGAAGTAGTTATATATATATATATATATATATATATATATATATATATATATATATATATAACTACTTCATTAACTCACATAAAATTAATATACGAAAGTATAGATTTATGCGTAAAATTTAAGTATTTACTTCAAAAGTGTTCAATACGTAGGTAAAGCTAGTTAGTAATTTATGAAATATATATGGCGATTAAGCTACACTGAATATTCGGCGTTTCATCCACTCTAGGATTCCTCAGGCTTATGCGCGAATTCTGTGGTTGTTTATCGTTTTTATATGGTCCTCTTCTATTGAGGATTTAGTTAGCCAATCAGCTTTCTAGTATCCACCGCGCCCCTTCTTATCAGCCAATGGGCATCCATTTTATCGGACAAAGTATCTGTTTTAAAACTAGGTTTGTGTGTTTTCTTTTTTTATTTTACTATATATATATATAAGGAATTTATAGTTTGCTTTTCGAGATACCGATCCACTGGAACCCCTGTGTTTATTAAATATTGTTCGCTGGAAGACAGAGCAAGTATTAAATACGTTTATTATGCAAACATTATTGGTTCTATATATAACTGTTGTAGACCCGTGCTAGGGGTTACAAATGAAAGAAACCACAAGTAGTGTAAAGTGTATACAAATATATGTTTATCATATAACATACAGGAGCCACTAACGTGGTATGAGAGGAACTTGTTCGTAGCATGCGTAGCCTCTAAAACCAGTGTTATTCATCGGACTGGTAGATTTCACTTAGTGCACAAATAGGGGTGATTTTTACCCCGCAACACCCCCCTCCCGAGCTTTTCATTCTCCTGAGATGATCGCCTAGACATTTTCTTGGGGTTGATCTCTATCGGGTCGGTCATTTTCCTTTTCCTGGATGACCAGTGTTGTCCGGCTGCCTGTGGTGTTAGCAAGTCGAACGTGTCATATATCTGGTCTATTACTTCTTGTTCAGCAGGCGATTGTCGTTCTTCATCAGTTATACGTTTCCGAATTTGGTTTAAATCTTTCTTGTGCGTAAATCTTGGACCTTCGATAATGTAGAACATCCGCACGATCGTTTTCTGAACCTTTCCTAGTTCACACATCGTGCTATTATTTTTGTGTACCTTGAAAACTACCTTTTGACCAGGTAAATACCTCTTTTTAGAAACTATAGTAATTAGCGGTTTGACTTGTTTTGGTAAACGTTTATCGAAAGCCGGGCTATTTTTCCTCGCAAGCATTAATTAACTCTCCCGGCGACATCTCCGATGAAGTTCTTTCATTTGGCATGATTCGGTAAACTTGTAAAAACTGTTGTAACTGTTTTTCTTAGGGCGTTCGGTTAGACTTCTTCAGGCCTCTTTTCAACGCGTCTGCAAACCTCTCTGTCTGACCGTTCGATCGGGGATGATAGGGTGGCGTCGTTATGTGGTTAACATGGGCATCCTCGCAGAAACTTTTTAAATCTGCTGAAGTGAATTGTGTGCCATTATCTGACACTAGAAAATCAACCACACCAAACCTAGCAAACAATTCATGCAGAGCACTCTATAGAAATTTATACTGATTTTTATAAAACATATCTGTAAATCATGGCTTATCTTAAATTTTCAAATGCAAACGTGGAGTATCATAGTTCAATTGTGTTCTAAAGTTATTTTTACACAATCACTTGAAGTTAAGTTCAACGTACAAAAGTCAATATCATGGTTATACTGTGCTCTTAAAAAAACATTGATTTCGAACCCGGTCTGTCTTATAACAAATCCACAGTTGTGTTCTGCTTGTGCGGTGAGAAAACGTCTCGAATGCACTTGTGATTTTAGGTTGCCTAAAAGTCTTATCTGTGTTTAAAATCAAACTTCCTTCTTTAATCGGATTTTTGTCGATTATAAATTTCCTACTTATCAGACGCATTTCGATACAAAACCTAAACGAGAACACTTTCAGTCACATCAAGTACGTGAATGTGAATTTCAAAACGAAATCAGCCTAGCTTTCTCGTAGACCACAAGAAATGAACTGACACACGCACAAATATAAATTCCTTTTATATAATTATAGAGATTAATTCATTTTTTTAATCAAACTGATTGGATGACTTTATTTCCTTTTATTTGCGTTTCATTCTTATTTAAAATGTTTAGCTTTCTCTTCTATTTAGTTTCACTATTCCCCTGATTAAAGATTACCCTAATTAAGTCATTATGATAAACCTTCTTTAGCACGATTACTAAACTTAATTCTTGACATCTACTCTAATTCAACCTCAGAAAAACTGTAAATCCTTTTACATATTTGTGTCGGCGTGGTTTACTGAAGTTAAGTTTAGTGATTAGGTCAATGGGCCTTTACAATATCTGGTGACGAGATTTAATTTGGATGTTAACGAGTTCTATCGAACTTAGAGGTAGTAGTAACAGAAAGTGGTTATTGAGGAACTTACTCTAGTTTTTTAACCGCAGTAACCATATTTTATAAACATAACATTCGATAGATTTATAAACATCAAGGATAAAATTGAAACGATATATTTTCAAAAGTGGCCAGCGATTGATGTTTCAGTCACAAACATAAAACACAGATCAAATCAGATTTCGTGATAGTTAAAGTTTTCAATACGGCCAATAAATAATGAATATTATTTATTTTTATGGTTTCTTATAAGATGATAATTTTTTACGCTGAATTGTATTCGTGCATAGTTTCTACATTCTGCGTAATTGCATAGAATTTAAGATAAAACGTTCTAGCACACACACACAGATACACGCACCCCCCATATATATATGTATATATATATATATGTATATATATATATATATATTGAAATACGAATATAATTCGTTTAATGACCGTTGACATGTCACGCACTCATCATATCTCATATAGTTATCCTGATTTAAATTAAATGAAACATAATCCGTTCCAAGAAAAAATGTGCTCAAAATACATTCATTAATTACTAAAGAAAGATAAATACAACGGTAATAACACGGCAATTGATATATAACTCATAAATGACAATAAAACTATAAACATATGTGAGTGCAGCGGGCAAGTATAAGAGGTAACGTAAGAAGGGCTTCCACGTACACGCATACACAATATGGTTACTAAAAATGGGAAAGGTTTAAGAAAATTTAAAACGTTGAATGAACTTACTAAATGCTTAATATTTTATTCTTAATGCAACAGACACAATGAATAAAAAATTGTAACTAACTTATCATAGAGCGAAGGATACGCAGTTAATGAAAGTAGGTAAAGAAGAGGAGGTATAGAAATATGGCGGGGACAGCTAAACTGTGGAAATCCATTAGAACATTTCCATACGAAATTCTAACTATATGCACACTCTATAAACAGGCAATTTTAATAATCTTTGTAATTTGTAATTTTCAATATATTTTCATGATCACGGATAGCAACTTAATATCATTGTTCACATTACGCAAATGAGATAAACTCTTTTCCCTTTGAAAATTATCATTGGACATTCTGAATTCAACACACCACCGGTTCCCTGATTATCTGACAATTGTTAATGGTGCTTCGCAATATGCTAATCTGTAGATTTAAACTTAAAAAAGAACCCAACTACATACTGTTGTTTATTGATACTAAATAAGATTAAATTACATACTCGATTGTAGATTAAATTAACGACGAAAGGGAAACATTTACAGATGCTCACTGAACTGTTTCGGCTATTAAAGAATGTTCATTCCTCATTAAGCTACTTGGGAAATTGTATTTTTAAGTCAATACATTGTTTTTACAGATATTATCGTCAACTCCCGAGGTATGAATTCTATTTCAGTAACCATGAATCCTATTCAGGATCATAGCTGATACGCATGAGAGGAACACCAAAATCCCAAACATTAACAATACAGAATACCAACTTCTTTAAGTGTGAAGAGATATTTTACTGTCTTTAAATCACACGTGCTATTATGTACTCACTGCACGGGCCCTTCGACGTATATATTCAAGACTAACACGTTTAGCAACAAAACAACACCTCTTAACTATTAAGGTCTTTAAATGTCAGAAGGTTTTTCTATTTTAATAGCTTCTCCTTTAGAACGGTTAGAATTTGGAATTCTTTTCCTGCTTCCTCATTTCAAAACTGTGTATATATGCAGAAATTCAAATGCAACGTAAACCAACAACTTCGTCTTTCTTGGACATAGTCCCAATTGGTAGCCCCGTTTTGTTTAGGGTGAATGTGGGTGAAAAAGATCACTGTTTATCATACACAAAACGTTTTTTTTAATAGCAAAGCTACTCCAAACTTAAGCATTCCAAGAGTACCACAAAATTACTCTTCCCAAGGTTACCATGAGTGTCAACTTTCGAAGGCTATCATACACTTCATTCACCCATAGCTACCCCATTTTCATCTTCCCTAGTCTACAAGGAACGCCATTTACTTCAGTTCCAAAAATCTAACAAATATCACTAGTTAGCGTTCATCATCAATAATGTCTAATAGATGTAATAAATTACTGTTAAACAGTTATAGATAAAAAGTCTGTGGATAAGTTTGGCATCGACTCAAGTATATTAATATTAACGTGTTTTGATTGTAGAAATGTTTGGGGATTTGTTTTCTATTGTGTGGATTCTTTGTGAACAGATTATTTCTTTCTTCTTCGTTGATCTAATGGTGCGACACCGACGGAAAAGAATGTGAAATGATCAACGAAATCAGATTTAGAAATAATAAATTTACTCGAAGGAGAACGCCAACTTTGGTGGATAATTTTATGATTCGAGGATATCTTGCCAAAATCACATTCTGCTTTTGCCAGATTGAATAGTGAGATAGTGATGGCATTGTGCTAAAAGTCAAAACATTTAACTAATATAAGAGCATAATAAAAGGTTGAAAAGGTATATAAATGTCAGCCCAATCTGTTCTCATTCTATTCTGTCTACAGTAAGTGTTATTAGGGGGTCTCTTTCTTTTTTAGCCTCATATAAAATTTTAAAAATACTTTAGAAGTCGACCGACTGAAGTAATCGTAAACACCGAGTTTCTAACACTTTTCTATTTCTCACGACAATTAAGCTGTAAAAATGCACAAAATACACCCAAAAATATTTTTATGGTGACAACAACAATTTTTATAGAAAAAAGTACATAATGGCTGTTTATGAATGAATTCAATAATTTAGACTGAGATTGAGCAAATATAAAATCTAGTGTCTATTCTCATGCTTCACTTAGATCTTCATGTTCTCAGACAGTAAAGAAAAAATTGGTTTAAATTGAGATATTGAGGCATTGAGGCATGTTTATTCCAATGCGGAGTTCATCTTTTTGTAAAACTGTATTTTTCGATCATAGGTCTCAGAGTTGGCCCAGATGGCCAATGTTTGGAAATAGATGTGAAGCATCGCCATAAATGACTCTCAGTAGAGTTTTCTCAAGACTTTTGGGCCATATGATCAACTTGGGTACAGTTTAATTAGATTTTAACCTATATTTGTGTCTGAAAACATTTTTGGTAAAATTTATCTATTTTTGCTATGTCGCAAAATGTTGCGATTCCACCGAAATTTACTAAATTAAGAGAAATATTAAAATAGCCAGTATTTCAGTTTGTATAAAGAAAGTAATGTGGCTGAGGACTCATTAGAAACGTCTGGCCAAGGAGAACGTAATGGAAGCATGAAATTCATATTGGATCAATGTATCAATTTATATGTTGGCTTTTGTAAAGTAATGAATTGGTCTAAAATTGTATTTCTGTTGAAAATTGCACAGGTAACAATAAAAAAACATTACGAAAAAATGCTCAGGTATCCTGGGTGTATTATTTAATCTTCTCATAATCCCACATAAAGATAAAATATAAATAAATCAAGAATGTCTTCAATTAGCCTTGCATACCACTTTTCGGGCAAGCCAAACAACTGATAATGTGAACGTACGTTATGGTCACTACCAGCACATTACGTACAAAAACTTTCTCTTTGTGTACCGAAATTATTAATGACAGGATGTGTTCTTTTCAGCAGCCTTGCCACCACATCGATCATTTGATTCAATGGAGCAGTTTTTCTCGACAAGAACTGCAGTTTTTTGATTCCAGGCATTTTTCTGGCAAACCTCCCCAACCATGACAATCGTTCAAACTCATCAGTTCTGCGAAATGATGAAGGCCCCAATGCAAGGTATGGGTCATCTTGGCTAAAAGAAAATTGTCACATAAATTAAAAGTGGTTAACTTACAAAGTTTTTTAAATTTCACCAAGGTTTACTTTACGTGAAGGCAACACAACCGAAAGAACTGTTGAAAGCTGACGATGAAGGAGTAAAAAGTTGTCTCGCTGCTCCACATTTGCCATCTTTTCAACAGTATCCTCATCCGAGAAGAAGCGAGGACCTTGTGGAATATTGGTTGAGGTTCCACCTTTTCAACCAACACTGTTGACTCTGTCGGGGTACAGGCCTGAGTCCGTGTAGATGGTTTCAAGAACACGATTCTTTGTCTGACGAATAGCTTCCCCTCGAAGGTCAGACTTTTCGACCCACTGTTGATAATCATCATGACAACGATACGGTACCTTCAGAAACCAAGTTGTTCCATTGATATACGAATGTGTAACGATGATTCTTGATTGATCCGATGGTGTGAGGGGCTTTTGTGTGAGTCTTGATGAGTCTCAAAATCTTCAGTTTTACTTTCGATTTCTCCATCGTTGTCAACGAGTTTATTGTAGAATGAAAGAATATCGCTTGCAGTTCTGTTAATAGGAAATCCAGCTTCAACATTCTTTCTGCTCTCCAATCTGCTACTTTAGTATTGCAAAGGATACAATCAGAACCTCCCAAACTTGAGATAATCTTCTTTTACAGATGCTCACTGATGTTCACTGATCTTTCATCATGCCGTGTGTGATCACTGTGCCATTGCATTCTTTATCATTAACAGTGGCAGGTACTCCTTTCACTGACAAATCGGCTCGAGATTTATCTGTGGTAGGAATGACAATATTAAGAAGGTCTCCATCAGTCTCTTTCTCCCGGATGAGAAACAGTAGCTGTAGTGTTCTGCAGTTATTTGTTGTGTGATTTCGCCACAAACAGACAGTGGATCCATCCTCGAATCACCGGAGTAGTTTAAATGGAGTGCTGCTGTTTTGAAACATATTCTCGGCTGCATCTGCTATGATTCTAGAGTTCCGCACAACTTATAGACCAGCACCATCACCTCCATACTTAAACACCATTTCAAGAACACCACGATCACCATCTTTTTCCTTCATATCTTATTTAGGAATCAAAGATATAACTGACTTAATTGTTATTTTACCAACTCCTTATATCGGCCATGCACTCCTCTGTCATCAAGCACTAGGGAGATCACGGACCTGAGCTTCTTTTGTCCTTCCAGTAATATATTGCTGGTAGGGAAGTAGATATCATTTACAGCCATTATGTGCCTCATCTTTCTCATTTGTTCTCCGATCAGAGTTAACAAGTGCATCAACGAAATCACTTCATTAGCATCGAAGACGCGGGTCAGTAACTGATTCAGTGAAGATGTTGTATCCAACTCCAGCAATCCTTTTCTGGGATTGAATGTTCACAAGATGGATGAGGTACCCAAGCAACTGAGTCAAAGAGAGTTCAGGGCATTCTTGAGCGACAAATCCTTCTATATGGAAGAGAAGGGACTCGGTTTTTATTTTGTGCATGGTTTCACCCAGTGTGACAAAATTTTTCCTCTGTTTCTTGATTAGATCAGCGGGTGCTTCATCTTAAGGTATTGTGCAGTTTCTTTCCATTTATTGCCATTGGATTGTTTTGTTTTCTTCTTCAGTCGAAAGAAACATGCCTATGAAGTTTTGAAGCGGTCACCAGTTTCTATTTCATCTTTGAGACTGTGGTACTTCACGAATTTACTCAAACATTTTGCATATTCAGGACTTTTGTTACTGCTACAAAATCTTGTCAGAGCAATAATGGTTTCAAAAACCTGGAATTCAGAAACGAGAACGGATTCTATATCTACCATGCTTGATACCATCTTTACATTAATAGTAATCTCAAAAACAAAGCACACCAATATATATCAAAACAAAACAAACGACAAACTACTATGTTTTTCAATATTCAATTATCATTCAAAATTCTCGACATGCAAAAGTCTTATTTTTGGGGGGGGGTTCAGTGATTTAATGTAGTGTTAGAATTTGGTAAATATTAAGTAAACTGAGAAGGCAACTTTTTGGTTTATTTCGACTTTTGGGCCCACAGTGACTCCAACTATGTTCTTGTCCATATACAAGTGAATAGTAATTATCATTGTAAAAGATTACATAAGATATTCGATATTTTTCTCTACATGGAAACTGATAAAGACACAATTTAATATTTTAACCTGTTTAAATTGTTGATACGTTCGACGTAAGGATACAAAATTTAAAATGTATTTTAAATATATATGTATATACATATACATATATATTTAAAATACATATATACATATATATTTAAAATACATAATATATATATATATATCTATATATATATATATATATATATATATATATATATATATATACATAAAAAATAAAATAAAAATACCAGCAATGGTGGACTTTATGTTGTTTTGAAAAAAGAAAACCGGAATAAATTTATGAAATCATCAACACTTCATCCCTATTGCAGGGGTCATCTTCAGGATATTAAAAGGAAAAATGCAAAAAAAAAAAGAAAACGATCATAGACCATACGTAAATGAAAAGGAAGCAGTGTTAGAATCCTTCCAATATCGGGAAGGAAACCATGTGTGTGTATGGGAAAGTTGGGTTGTTCAATGTCTATATATGCACTTTCAAAAATACGTTTAAAAAGTGCACATATTTATTTAACGTATTTTTAAAAGTGTATATATAGACATTGAAAAACCCAACCTTCCTATGCACATGCATAGTTTCTTTTCCGATATGGGTAGGATTCTAACGCCGTTTCCTTTTCATTTTCGTATGGTCTGTGATCGTTTTCTTTTTTTTTTTGCATTTTTCCTTTTAATATCCCGAAGATGTCCTCTGCAATAGGGATGAAACGTTGATCATTTCATAAATTCATTCGGTTTTTCTTTTTTCAAAACAACATATATATGTGTGTGAGGGTGTGTGTGTGTGTGTGTGTGCGTGTGTGTGTGTGTGTGTGCGTGTGCGTGTGGATGTGTGTGTGTGTTTGGATTCTCTCTATAGTTATAAAATCAATACTATTAATCCTATTTGGAAAAAGAAAGTTTAGAATAATAACCACGTGCCACACATTCAATATGCTTAAAATATTTGGGGCATGTTTTTTTTTTTTGTATTACCACTCATTTAATCCACTATTGTATCTTCGTATATAACATCAAACAAAATGTATTCTCCTAAACAATTCACATATAGAATCGATAGTAATGTATTTATCCTCTAATTACTTTCCCTTCACCCCTTCCTACCATATATTTAATAGTAATAGAGTTGTACCAACGACTATTATTATTTTACGTTCTTAGTTCGTATTTTCCTTTTTCAAATGAATCGACCTTTTTCAAAATCCAGCGATTTTGTTCAGTCAGTTTTATTTTTTTTAAATCGTATATTTGTTACTTAAACTACAATCAGGTTTTATTGGTACAGCAGCTTTTTTTACAGGATACATACGTTTGTTTTCGTCATATAATCATATTCTTATTTGTTCTTAGATGTTCCTTTAAAACATTTGCAGACACGACTTTCATTTATTATTACATGCTCTGGGTAATAAATAACAAAGTAATCATTCATTTCGTTTCGCGTTGAATTATTTAATATATAACATTTATCGCTGTGTTAAACATCCTTCAGTTGTAACAATTTTAGCAATATATCCAAACTCAATATTTTACTAGCTACACTCACATCATAATTTAATTTTTTTTTTGGGGGGGGGGGTACCTTACAAAAGCTGTTCTGACTTTGTACCATATTCCAAGCCAGCGACGCTTAAAACAGGTACTTCACAATTAAAAAATAATATTTAATAATATTTGCTTACTTAACAATCTTTCACACGTCCTCGGGAAGCTGTAAGGAACGTGTCCTGGTACTCTAAATAATTAAATTTAAAAAAAAGTCCATTCCTATTGCAGTAGATTAGCAAGGTTATGGAATCTGTTTTCTTGATATTTTTTCTGCAAGAATATTGCTCTTACAAAACCAAGGCAAATATGACGATACAGGGTCTGTATAAGTTAGAGCAGAGTTAGAGCAGAGGTGTTGGTTTAAACATCTGGGACGTTCTGCACAATGAAATGGTCAAAATGTAGGGTTACTAGGTTGGAAGGTGTATCATTGCATTTTCCTGAAATTATGTTGATTCTGAATGCTAGAGAAAAATGGTGATACTTGGCAACAAGAAAAAAAAAACATTGTAAAAATCCCCAAAATACAACGGATGCTTAGATAGTTGAATGACTCCTTAAAGTATGTGAGGCAGGTGGTCAGGTGGAGGGCGAATAAAAATGTGAAAAAGGAAAGAACTCCAGAGATATGAAGAATAGTCTTACGGAGGCAAAAAATAAATATGGCGATGGATATAGCATATTAATATAAATGACGACCATGGAAAAGATCACGTGATATACGAAAATGTGACAAAAGAGAAACTGTATGAACACCGAAAAATGATGGTTCACGATTTCTGTCTAGATGATTGAAAGAAGTTATTTTTTGTTATTGTTGAGAGAAAAGGCGAATGCATTTTATGAATGAGTTTTATGAAAGAAACAAAAACACTTTTAATTTTTTTTATAAAGATTAAAAAGAAATATATGCATGTAACATTTCTCTTGTACGTGAGTATTTATTAATTAAATAAATACGCTTAGAAAGATTGAATGTCAGAAAAACTAACTCTTTTGATATCTTTTCTACGACAACTGAAATATGGCACGTGTATTATTTTGTCAGATCAATGCCTGATCAAGTTTTCCAAGTTCTATTTTTGTCATTTAATTTATTAATATTATTTTAGTGTTTCAAATGCTAATAACTTACTGTGCTAATAGAGCATTATAATTAATTTCTAGATAAAAGTACTTATCACATTATATTCAGTTTGTTAAAAATTTTATTTTAAAATGGAAATAATAGATAATAGATCATTACAAAGTTATTTCATCTTAGAATTTATCGCCAGAATACTTTTAGTTATTACATTTTCTCTCGTATATTTTACATTTTAGCAGGCAGAGAGTCATACAGAGAGGCGTGCACGGACAGGAGTTTGTTTTTTATATTTTCTTTATTTCACTCTTTGCTAACAAAGGCTAAAGTTATTGTAAAATCTCATCGAGTTTACGTGTTTTACTCATGCATATTATTTTATATGTAATGTTTTACTTACGAGTAAAACAATTAGTTTTGAACATCTACCACGTGATATAGAGACATTCGATAATTCCTTGTGATTTTTTTTTTGCTTCAGAACAGTCGCATTGAATGTTGATAAACGCTTTTCTCATTCGTCTCAATAAACAGTTTCAGAGGTTCACCAATTTTATCAATACTTGTGAATGTATAAATCAATCTCTTAATCACGTTATATAAAACGTGTGATGCTTGTATGGATTGTGCTACATATAAAATATAAGTTTGCGAACTCAAAAATAGATAACGAGCCGGAAAAGTCGAATTCAAAGGAACTGACATCAAACTAAAAACGTGACAAAGTATAATGGAAAAATGTATTTTCTGAATATTTATATTTTGATAACAGAAATCGATGAACTACCTCTTTTCCCGGAAAAAGCTCACATTACTTTCAATGCTCTATCAATATTTGAGCCAGGTGCGTCCAAGGATGGAGTACCGTTGCCACATCTGAGCAGGAGCTGCTAGAAAGGAATTGTCCTGCCTTGATAGAGTTCAAAATAGACTTCGTAGCCTCGTAGGAGATATCGTTTTCTCTCCACTGCAACCTCTATCTAACAGAAGCGATGTTGTGTGTGTGTCTCTACTTTATCGTTATTTTCATGGAAAGTGTTGGACTGAACTCCAATCTATGGTCCCTCCTCGCCAAACTTTCACAAGAAACACTAGACTAGCTGAAAACACTACGAATAATCCCAACTCTTTATCTGTGCCTAAACCTAAAGGTAGATTCTATGAACAAAGCTTCTTTCTTAGAATTGCACAACTGTGAACTTGTCTTCAGTTTTCCTGCTGTCCAGCTGACTACAATATGGTTTGCTTCAAGCCCAACGTAAAGAAGTTCATGACGAGCCGTTCCACTTAAGTTAACAAATTTACCGAATTTACATTACTAGCGATTACTATATTGTCCAATTGACTACTGTATACTCTTAACCCTTATCCTCGAGTGGTCTCTGGGCGTTGCTAAGTTATTATGCCTATGTATAAAAAATCATTTTTTCTTTTACTTTAATAAACGACGTATTCTCATTGCAACAATGATGTTTACATTTGTTTTCGTTAATCGTACAACTTTTGAAGATGCTTGTTAGGATAAACTACTAAACCAGTCCATGTCTTACTGGGGTTAAAAGCTACATACTCGTTATATTTGCTAGGAGAATTTTTTTAGCCATTTTCGAAAGTTTAAAAAATGTACTTTTGAAATTAATATAAACGCAAAAACGTCCTAAAAGTTCCCAATTTTCTGCAGGATCATATCGTTCAAGTTCTTATATGATTTTCGATCCTTCCCCCTGGTAAGCACATCATCCTTTGCCAAATGTTCAGGTAAAAAGCCGATAAGAAAGCTAGTTTTACCTGATTTAAATGTTGTATCTTTACTGGATTTTCAGATTATCCACTTTAATATAACTCTCAGAGACATAAAATGATGAATTCCATATATGTTTTAAGGAAAGTGGGTTGTACATAATTTTCATCCAGGTGCATCAGCATATTGCTCAGCAGAAAGGCATATATATATATATATATATGTATATATATATAATATCTATATATATACATAATATATATATATATATATATATATATATATATATATAGAAAGAGAGAGAGAGGGAGGAGAGAGAAAGAGATAGATAGAGATATATAGATGAATAAATAGAAGGAGAAGGGCAGACAGACCGACAGACAAAGAGAGAGAGAGAGAGTACTAGAGAGAGAAAGATAGAGATGAGATTAAAAAATATATCATATTTTCTAAAAGTGTTTATTTTACGAAAAGTTGTGGTTTTTTACAGCGTCGTAGGTAAATGTCTGTTTACTGATATTTATATGGTTTATATGTCATATTTTTTATTGAGGAGAAAAACAATCAACTACTGTTAAGTGTTATATTTACTGAAAGCGTGTGTAATAAAAACTATCAGAAAATGCCATCTTCCGTGTAAGTTTGTTTGTTGAAGAAGCTTACTTTGTTATATGTAAATATGAACAATAAATAAATCAAACAAGAACAAATGTGACGACTTTGATAAAGTATGATAATGTGTTTGTCTGGCACGACACAATAATCTGATTAATTATATGTTGACTATTTACAAGTTTTAAGCTAATCTTCCCTCCTATCGATATCATTACTCAAAACTAAAGCAGTTCAGCGTTGGAAGACACTGAGAAATTTTATTTGATTTTACGAATCACCAGTAAAATATGAGATAAATGTTGCAGTATAGGCGAATATATTGCAATTCGAAACTCCTTAAATATATATAGGAGATAAAAAATAATATTAGTCTAAATGGCAAATTGTGAATCTGAAATTAAGTTCGTTTCTTCATCATAAAAAGTAGGCAATTAAGCGATTAAAATAAAAAAGCTATATTAATCATAACATCTAATAAATTTACTAAAAGGATAAACATTAACGAATAACTTAAGGCTTACACAAAAAATACTTGCAGACTAACATAACACATGATTTTAAAGTTAGCATAGGCAATTTACTAAACAATATACAAGTAATATTATATACTACAAAAGTGAAAGTATTTGGTTTCGATGCGAAATAAAAAAACCCTATAAAAAAGAACAGTGATATATCAATCAACCTTTGTAGAACATAAATATTTATCTATTAGTTATCCAAAGTTTATGAAAACAAAGGATGAGACTAAATTATTCGCGAAGACTCGATAAAACTTTGTAAATATAAGGATTAACCACAACATGCATTTAGTTATCTAGTTAAAAAAAATGCGAATACATCGGCAATTACTTGCATTTTTTACTTAAGCGTCAAATCACTCAATAATAATAATAATAATAATAATAATAATAATAATAATAATGATATTAATAATAATAATGATAATAATAATAATAAGAAGAAGAAGAAGAAGAACTTAGAAAATAAACAATCTATATAACTTAGAAAATAAACAATTTATGACGATAAAAATTACTGAATAAATAATAAAGATACTATATAGAAAATACTATATAAAACTCGTAGAAAAATATGACTATGTATAAGATTTAAATATATATATATATATATATATATATTTATAAATTACTTATATATATATACATATATATATATATATATATATATATATATATAAACTAAGGAGAAATAACTTAACATACATAGATAACTCTAATTCCACGGTGACACTTCCGTTTTAGAAAACAAGTTTATGTTCAATTTAATCGCGAATACTCAAAACTGGTTGTATTGGATACTTAAAAATAGCGATTGTAGAGTGTGTGGAACACAGTTATGATTTTAAAAATTGTTTTGAAATTTACAAATTTACATTAAAACCATTGTCAGAAGAACTTAAAAAACGTTCAGCGAAATATTCATTCTTGGGATTATCAAAATATTATGTAAGGACACATATTCGGTTTAATACTTTTTGTGGAATCAGAAATAATCCAGAGAAGGAATAATATAGACTGAGACCTAACAAGAAAGTTTAATATAAAATACATTCAATTATATTTTAATATTTAATTTTGTACTTCTAATACATTTTTTATATTTTTAAATTATGTAGATGCATAATTTTTTATTATATTGCATCATTTATATATATATATATATATATATATATATATATGCATAGTAATCTATAATACTGTACAACTCATCAGTGCAGCTAGACTAGTACCTTTTCTCTTAGCGAGGATTGAACCTCCAGCCATCGCGTGACTAGTGGCGGAATGTTTTCTATGTTTCTTGACCCTGACATATCTAATAAAATTATTGAGCTATTTTTAAATTGCCGATTCCTATATAATTACCGATTGCAGTCCTAATCATTTTAAAATGTCTAAATTAATAGCTGTAAGTTTTGTTTAAATTATATAATGTATGCAAAACGTTGAAATTAACTATTCAAACAAAGTTCTCAAGTGTTAAAGAAAATCAAAAATAAACAAAAACAATCATTTTTGTAACCAGAAAAAAAAATCAGATTACGATGCTTATACCGATATCCCTAATATTTACGACTTTTACAATTCTCTGCTTTGATTAATCGACATTGTCCTGACAGTAATATATATATATATATATATATATATATATATATATATATATATATATATATATATATATACATATATATATATATATGTGTGTGTGTGTGTGTGTGTGTGTGTGCACGCGCGTGTGTATACATGTGTGCATATAAGGTTGAGTTTTTTTCGCTCTTAACATTGATATTAAAATGCCACGTTTTCCAGTGTATTATGGTACTCATGCAGAGATTGATCCAGGCGTAACTCAAGATTCCGCACGGCTTTCCCCGGAACATGACGTTAACCGTCGGAGTAAGCCGAGCGTCGCCGAGGAAATTAAGCCGATCGCAGCCGATGAAAGCATAACAAGAAAAAAATACCTACCTTAAATTTTAAGTTTTATTAACTGTAAAGGAAAATGTTATAATTTTTTTAACTTTTTTTTTTGATATATCTATATTTTTAAAAGTAATATTGTTAAAGATTTTTTTTTGTTCGACGGTAAGTCAAATAAATACTTTCATGGAAATTTTGTCTTTAAGTTTATTTTTTCACGAAAAATTGAAAAAAAATTTTTGTTTGTTTGCTGGGTTAAAAATTTTTTTTTTTGGGAGGGGGGTTATTAAAACAGTTGTTGTTTTTGTTGTTGTTGCTTCCTCAGACCGTTATTTCATTGATGGTGTGCTAGATCGTATTCCGCATTCGCGCTGAAGTTCTTTCTGTGTTGCTCACTCGAACGCCCACAAGTTGATTATTTTAAGTATGATTGCAGTTGTAAGCCTAGACTTGGAAAAAAATGTACCAGCCCGGATTGATTTAAACGTTCGGTATTTGGTAGCCTGACACCTGCAAGCATATCCATCGATTACCTTACCTCTTATAATAAGATTGCACCTGTGTCTACATGATGCACATGTTTTCGTCCGTGCAATTATTTTTTTTTTCTTGACAAAAGTCAAGGACTCCAGCTGGTGTTTTCAGCTGCTCACTTAAAGCTGTAAAGTTATGGGATTTTGCTGACGTGAAAGTACAGCATGTTCTGCCTCTATTTTTTGTTTATTTTTACTAATTTGTTTCCTTTTCTCCCTCTTCAAATTATCGTATGCTGCTTGGAATTTTCAAATCGCGCGAATGCGCTTCGCGTTGAAAACAATCGCGCTACATTTTCATTGACTTAACTTTATGTTACGTCAGACGTCTTAGTTTCCTCGACGACGGTCGGCTTACTCCAGCTGTTGACGTCATGTCCGGGGAAAGCTGGGCGGGCGCTGAGTTACGTCTAGATCGATATCTGCATGAGTATCTGTTATATAGTTGTTTCATTAAAGAGTCTTAGTGAGAGAGATGTTATAAGTGATGCTTTTTCTTGTGAGAGTTCTTATTCGTAATGATATGATTCTTAGTGAGAGTTCTTGTCTTATTACATATGATGTTGTATCTTAGAGAGAGAGATGTTGTTGTAATGACATTTTATAACACAGACATATAATAACAATACAATTTACCTTTTTGTAGAAATCACAACACAAAGATGAGCTTTATCCAAAACACATGGTGAATTTATTTAATACGACCGGTCGGGATTTCCTCATTAAGAACTCAAAGTTTCACATCTTAGTTTCTGAAGTAACGTCTCGCTTCAGACGTCCGCCTGTCTCTCTCCCCTGACTGTCTCTCCTGACTGTCTCTCTGACTGTCTCTCTGACTGTCTCCGACTCTCCCTCGACCAACTAACTCCCACCTGCTATATTGAGAAATCTATGCATCCCGGCCACGTGAGCAAAATTCACGTGTTTCAACATGCGCGACTTTGCACGTTTTCGACATTGATTTCCCAATAACCTATTTTCCTTGTTTGTTTCCACAAAGGAATTTAACCTACATATCTAATTTATTTAACTCATATTTTATTATCCACATTCTTTTAACAATTGAATAGTTTATTTATTATTTATTTCATCCGAGTTAACAATTTACTGGACATTCCATTTAAACCTATTGTTCTTTAAAACTTATGTCCAGGGTTCGATTTCTGCTTTCTCTTATTTCCATTTTAACTAATCTCTCTATTTTTATACTTACATGAACAGGGGACAGCCCTTATCATGTAACATATCAATATTATAATTACTTGCTAATATACTCAGTCATAGGTATGCGAACGATCTCATGAAGCTTAATTAGTTTGCATATTCTTTAGAAAACGAGCGATAATCTATTACTTATAAATTTTCTATGGTCTCCCATTTGTTTTATTTTACTATTATGCTAAATTTTATTATGCATAACTTTTACATTGTGCATAATTACGTAAAACTTAAGATGAAAGCGATCGACCGCATAGAGAAACACACACAAACACACGCACACACAACCACACACACACACACACACACACACACAAACACACATACAAAGCCTCCACCACCTTCCTCTCTGAGAAATTTCTAAAATAAAAATTGGATATATCAGGTATTTACACAAATAGAAGACTTTCGATTTGGATTTTAGCCAGCATAAATTGCGTCTAAGGCGTCAAAATTAAAAACTAAAGAGATGGCGTTGGCATTGTACGTAGAATAACGCATAACTCCTACTGTGACTTATGCGTGCGCCCAAAATTAAATATTAATAGCTCAATGTCATTCAATTTCTAAGCTTTGTGCCCCTCTCTCAATAACACAGACGGTAAGGACGCTGGAGAGATAAATAATAACCAAGTCTGGAGCACTAAACTTTTCAGTTGCGATTCTATCGGATGTTACCCAAGTCATATTTTTTATTACGTCTCATATCTATACTCCTATTATAAATTTGTATGTGTATCGATATTCATATTTAAACCCCGTTTTACTATTTATTTAAAAAAAATACAACTTTGCTATATATGGGTCGTGGAATTGCATTCACCTGCAAAGGTTCCTGTGAATTTAGATAAGTTTAAACCATTATTTTAATAAATTACCTAGTAGTTATTCCGTTTTCTGATGCGATGGCCATCTTTAGTTAACTATTACGTGTAATTATATGCTTGCAGATATTCTACGTTGTTTTTACTTGCGGAATCTTTGCGTAAAACTGATTATAATTATAGTAAACACATATCTCTTTATATATATATATATATATATATATATATATATATAATTATATATATATATATATTTAATATTTATATTTATGTATGTGTAAATATATTTATTTAAAAGAAAAATGCCTACCAAATCCTTTGCCAGTTATTGCTCTACAAACATGAAACATAATATTTAGGGTATTCGAACTGTTGCAACACTTTATATGTGGGCCTTAGACGGGGGGAAATCCGTGCAAAAGAATGGAAATTAAAAAAATGGAATTTGCCAGAAGGTCGAATGTCCGCATTACGAATATGCATATGTGACGTGATAGCTATTCGTTCATGTTTTAATTTTGTACATTGCAGCAAACATGTTTCATAGCTTAGGCATTAAAGTAACATGAAAAGTATAGAGTAAACTAAAAGTGTTGGTTTACATTCTCGGTGGTGGCCCACGAGTAATTTTATTTTTAAGTTTTAAACCATTACTATATATTGGGTTGAATATATTATAATAATATATACATAATCTGCATTCATAACAAATATTTTAAGCGTATTTTACGACCGGGCAATACTCGGCGGCTTGCTAGTATTTTATAATAATCAAGATAATAAATAATAAATAAGCATGAAAAAATATAATATGTATGCGTATTTTACGACCGGGCAACACCGCACAATTTCTGCGTATATATATATATATATATATATATATATATATATATATATATATATATATATAAATATCATAATAATATATATATATATAAAATGTCATAATATTTAAAATATCATATTTACACAGACACATATATATATATATATATGTGTGTGTGTGTGTGTGTATAAATATGATATTTTAAATATTATATTTCACCTTTTTTATATACAGATCCTTAATTATTGAAGCTCATTTTTATTACAGAGCATATAACAAACAAGAAACAAGATTATATTCTAACTTTCATTGACCATCTGACAATGTTTTCCCTTAATTACGTTGACATTTACAATTGTATATGTATACAAATACACACACACACATATATGTATATATATATATATGTATATATACATATATATATATACATATATATATACATATACATACGTATATATACATACATACATATATATATATATATATATACATATACATATATATATATATATGTGCGTGTATTTGTGCGTATATGGGTGTGTGTGGGGGCGTGTTTGTGTGTGTGTATGGAGGAGTTAAAAGAGAAGAATAACATTGATTCCTTAAGAGTAAACTCATCAAGATAATTTAAAGCTCAAGCTATTGCCTTGGAATTTATATAGAACATCAATAATATAAGAAAACGAAAACAGAAAATATTGTAATGCACAAAGACGTGGTCGTCTTATCAGTAAGAGGTTTAGGATTACTAAAACGCTTTATACTATGGTATTTCAAAAACTAATGCCTATCACCAAAGAGTCAAGAAGATGCAAAATAACATAATAGGAGGTCGGCGTCTAGCGATTGCTACATTAGAAGCAAAATAATTGTGCAATGAGAGAAGAATTGTAAAATGTTGAAACTGTTTGGGGAGGGGGTGTAAGAATTATCCTGATCTCTGTGATATAAGAAATATAGATTTTATTTTAAAATAAAGCTAGGTCTATTTCACGTATGCCACGGTGGGTATAATATATCTGTGCTTATGCGAGTGTATTGATGCGGATAGGCACACATATATTGAACCCACCATCGCATACGTGATATACACCAAGCTCCATTTCATAATAAAATCTATATTTGTCCTATATCAAAGAGAACATTATAGTTCTCATATCGTCTGGCCAATTAGTTTAAGAATTTACCATTCTCCTCTTATTGTAGAATTATTTCTTTCTTAATTTACTTATCGCTAAACTTCCCATCCCCATTGTGTTACCTATCACCTTCTCTCCTATTCTGATGAGAACAATTTGGCTTCGAAATACTATGGTATAAAGCGTTTCACTTATTCTATACCACTAATTAATGTATCATCCTTATTGAAACTATTCTGTATGCATTAGTATATTTTTATATGTATCCATCAAATTATCTATATATATATATATATATATATATATATATATATATATATATATACATATATATATATATAATTCTAGATAATAAAATATATGTACATCCTCTTTCGTAGTGATCATATTGGTGAAGTGTATTATACTTCTTATTACATTGACAAGGGACTGTGTATTTATGTATAAATACCAAATATATTGCGCTTAATAATAATAAATTGTTTGTTAATTTTAATGTTAAGACAATGTTTAGAAACATTTATTTTTACCAATAGACGATTTCTAAGATGTTTTTTATAATGTCCATTAATTCAGACTATTTGTACAGCGATCAAACGTCATCGTAATGTCGTTTGTTTTATAGGCGCCAGAAAATCTCTACGTTTTTACGGATATCATTTAATGTACAGTTGATTTTTGTTTTTTTAGAGAAGAGAAGCAATTAACTCACGATTGAATTCTTATTGGTTAAAAGCTTGTCATTGTAAATAACTACAATGGCGAATTCATATTAATTCTTCCTATTTTTCTGAAACAGAAGAGAACAGGATTGTGACGGATTTGATAAGCAAGAGAGATATTCATTTATAAAACACTCTTGCGAATAAACGACGTTGCCTGAGATATAATGCGCGATAGTATTACATTACTATTTGTCTCATAATATAATCAAAAGAAGCAAGCATTTGGGAAATCATTCCTTATTAGTATTCAATATATATGTATATACATATATATATATATATATATATATATATATAATAGTAGACATACAGTCCTGTTTCGTTGTATCACAACTCATCAGTGCCGCTAGACTAGCACCTCTCCCTAGTCTATTAGTGAAATTAGAACCGTCCTATTGACAGTCGGATTTTCTATCACTCGACAACGGTTAAACAAACATCCGCCCAACACTTTTATAATGCTCATACCGCCTGTTTATAAACAAACAACCAGCGAGCTTCGCATATAAATATATATATATATATATATATATATATATATATATATATATATATATATATATAGACTTGAATTTCATTTTAAACCGATATGCGTATTTGAAGTTTTACAGATTTATTTGCTTTGAAGCTTATTTAGAGGGTTAGCTAGAGATTCATTATATTGTAAATACCCTCCAAATGTACTCATATGGTGGGAAATGGCAACATAGTTGAGTATATTTTAATTTTGAATGAGAGACGCATACCCCATAGAAGCCACAAGTATGAACTCAAGAGTTTCGAAACCACTTTAATCTTTGACAATTCATACATAGGACTGAATGCCATAAATTTAGGATATATCTAAAGTTTTATGGGACAATCTGTCCACTTAGCTACGCGAAGATTTCACTTGAATATTCGGGATAATTTCTGTTCTTTTTTATTGTATAAAAATATATGGATATATGGATATAGAGTGAATTTCTATGTGGATTTTCTAGCATGTATTTCTTAGATGAATACAGAAAACAACGTTTTAATAAAAATAATAATAAAACATATAAAGTTATTATTTACTGGGCCGTTGTTGCACATAACGTTAGAGGAGTCTAGAATCAAAACCTCATGAGTAAATATACTGAAAAGGCCTTTTGATATAGAAATGTGACGATTTGTGCAAACCCAAAATTATGTGATTGTGAATAGTAGACGAAAAACACCATGTTAGAAATGAGATCGATCTGGAAATAGATTTACTGATTATGGGGGCGTCTCGACGGAAATTTGATAACATTGGATTTTATAAACCGATGATGTTATAGTAAGTTTGTAAACAGTTTGTTGTATTTTATTCTACTGATTATATTTTCTTGAGGAAAAAAGCACTTTATTCTTTAAATTTTCGATTAATTTAAAGCAGATGGATAGAGGAAATTATCTGGCACTGGTCCAATTTCAAGTCACTTCGTTGATCAATCCGGAAATGGTGTATCAACTCGATTATGCCGTATATTTGTGAAAATAAGGCACTGTATTCTGTCTTATTCTGATCGGGATATACAAGTGTAGGAAGAAGTCAGATTAATGTGTCAAGTGATTATATTCTCAAAAATTATTAACGAGGAAGAATAAGAAACAGACTTCTCGACAGTGATTGTCAGCTGTACGTGTTTTGCACTGACTATCTTACACAATATCTACAATTAAAATTTGTTTCTGAGTACAACATGACATTAATATTGCGGAACTCCTTAGTAATATACATGATTATTTAACTTCAGCGAAATGTCTGGCTGTTCATGATGCAGCGGTTTTGCAAGAGAAACTGCTATAACACGATCAACCGGCTACTGGCGTATGACCGGCTTCACGTGTTACACTAAATATCTTAGAAACGGTCACATGAAGATGTGAAGATGGGCCAGTCATCAGGGTCTGTGTATCAAGAAGAAAAATCATACCTGAGATGTTGGATGTGGGTGTGTGGCTTAATCTCTGGTAAGATCCCTGATGGCTTCCGAGTCAGCCTTGTATAATGCTCTTCAGTTTTTGCTCTAGAGTTTAGGGCGATTTCAACCATTATCACTGCATGATCACCGTTCCTGGGTGGGCTGTCGGCATTCGTCATACAATTATCAGGAACTGTGGTCTAAAACAGATCTAGAAGTGATGCGTGTTGTTCTTGCTGGTCAGGGAAACGGGTTGGAAACGTAACCATTTGTGATAGGGAGTGAGATATAGAGAAGATGTGCTGTGCTGTCCGCTGCGTCTGTGTAAGTAGAGAATCCAAGCCAGTTTTTGTGGTGGACATTAAAGTCACCAAATGCATGTACTTGTGCGCTAGTGTCAAGGGAGTGTGCTGTGTCTATACTGTCAGAGACTTTGTTTATTATGGTGCAGTCCTGGATCGAGGGAGAGCGGTAGAGAAAATAAAAGTAGCTAATGTTGTGTTGCATGTTTAGTCTAAAGCACATAAAGGCTTAATCCTCCGATTCTAGGTTTATTTCTCTAGTCAAGGAAAGGGTATTACGAATATAGACTCCAAGTCCGTGTATATGTCTGTCAGAGTCCTTACGGCGGAGTGAGAGATATCGAGGCATGTTAAAGTAGTGAGAGGGGATGGAGGAGTGTAGGTTAGTCTCACTTAGTGCTAAGATATCCGTGGTATTCATTAGGAGAAATGCTTCAGCATCGGCTAAATTAGTTCTAAGCCCACAAATGTTCGTGAATGCAAGCCTCAAGTGAGGAGGCAAGTTGGATTGTTTTTACCCTAAGCCTGGTTTAAGCTTATTTTTAGATTGTACTCTCATCATATTTTTTAAGAGTTTCAGTTTAGGTAAGGGGGAGCTTTACAAGAGGTAATGCAGAGTATCAGACATGCAACACAAGTAAGCCATCAGCCGACCTTTCTTCAACTAGGATTGCGGCCTCAGGAAAGCCCACCGGGGATGAGTGCAGGGCCCCTTTCCATGCGACATAGCACTACAAACAACCCGATATTATACAACTGTTGATGGAGCAGTCGCTCTAAGCGCTACCAAAGAGTTAGGGTAACTGTACTACCAGTCGGAAACAGAAGCGAGGAACTGTCAATCCGGTACCTTCAACCCATCTGAAGAAGGTCAACCGAATCTAATTGCACAGGCATATGTGATACTCGAGCACTCCCAAGTTCCCAGTTTTGAGGGGTAGGATGTGTCGGGAGTGGGGAAAACGGTGTCCATTGCCCTTGTCAAGAAGGAAGATCTACCACTGAGTGTTTCTGTCGAATTACTGTGATAGCGTCTATGCACCTGACTAATTGACATTTACGCCTGACATTTACGTGAAGGAGGTTTGATTAACTATGGTTGATTAATTAAAAAAAGACTAGATCCAGAAAACGCATGAAGACACTTGAAGTAAAAAGCTAAACATACTTCAAGCTCAAAAACCAGCTAATTAAAAGATTGATAGGTCTCAACACAGAAAACTGTTGTCAGAAATAGCAGTCATTAAATATGGGAACTATAAGACAAAATATTGTTTGTTTTTTCATTCTTTATTTTATGGCATATCATCCATTTACGAGTAACTTAATGCGAATTATGTAATTTTCGGAAAAAAAATGTTGCTTTATCAAACAGTATTGAGTTTTGCAATGGGAAATGGAACAAAACAATAGCATACATGTTTGCTGCAATTCAAGTCAGTATCTTTAGACAGCCAGATCTCTTATCACAAGGAAAATACACAATAAAAGAAGGAAGGGTTACCGAAAGTAAACATAAGGCCCACTACCTTTTCTTATATTCTATTCTAATGTTTGTATTTTGGGGATCTTCTCATTAGAGATTGCTCCCTGTACTCTAATACACTGTTAAGAATAAGACGCCTAGCAAATCTTCTCAGGCACAGTATACACGCGAAATAAATTAACATAATGTACGTAGTCTGTTCTCCTCTATTAATCCGCGCATATTTCACGTACAGCCGACACATAAAAACGTTAAAGCGATTCCAATTCATGTGTTCAGGAGATTTTAAGCGGCAAATAGGATTTGTTTACATCATCGAGCAAGCTGTATATTTAGCATAAATGTGTGCATTATACGCAGTCACATGCGCTAGATATGGAATTTGGTAAACATGCGCCAGAAATGTCCGTTTATGAGAATGGAGAAAACTGGGAGGGGTACGATTGATTTGGTGTAAGCATCTTTATGACCCTTACGAGTCAACATCAATTCACCACTCGGTTTGGAAAGATTTGTTAAGTAAGAATACAGTGCGGAGAATCACATACACAATTATCCAAAGCAGTATTTGTAGTTTAGATAGCGAAACTTCTAGCTAGTAAGGACTGGTCTACCGAACTATGTGAGATTTTATTGAAAGATTTAATTTCATGAGTTTTAAGTTAGAATAAAATCTAGTGATGTACAAACAGAGGAAGGCTGTATCCTATGTCATATCTGCAAAATATTTATAAAGATAAGGCATGTCCGTTTGGCCAGTCTCGTGCCAACACGATGGCATGAAAATTCAAAGATGGATTACACGTGAAAAAAGTAAACACCAATCAATGCATAATAGATAGTTGGCCGAGGAAGGTATTACATGTAAAGCAAAGGACATCAATAAATTAATATAATATTATTTACATAGATTCTAATAATTCAAAACATTAACAACCTGTAAATGTATACGATCGTTTAAGAGATGATATCATGTTTTGGCTTCAGATTATATATGAAACATATCTCATTAGATAAAATATAATTATTTGTCTACTAATTCTATTTATCATTCTCTCCAACTTCCGAATATGTCTTCAATTCTGGCAGAAACTGGGTACTGTTGTTCCTAAGAACCTGCTAAATCAATCTAATCTCGACGATAAATCTAGAAGGATTAAAAAAGGTTAATCGTATTATACAACAGGGCAACGCTGGGCTGCCAGCTAGTATACATAGAGAGAAAGAGAGAGTAGAAAAAGAGATAGAGAGCTATGCGTGTATATCTATATAAAAAAATTTAACAATACATTGAAATTTGTCATAAGATTATACATTAATGATGCCAACTTGCACCAATCTTCACTTTTCCTTTTATCGGCCGTTTGATCTTTTTGTATTCTCACACGGAAGTAGATTCTAATGCCCCACCACTCATTTCAGGTAGATAAAAGAAATTACTTAGCTTTTTTTATTAATTTTCTTATTAAATTTACGTTTTACTTAATCTGTTTTTACCGTTCATCAAATTCCATTTGTTTTAAAGACCTGGTGTCCCTTAACAAGAATTACGCACTAAAGTGGTTCATATATATATAAAAAAAAACAGTGCGACTTGTTGCTTCGTGTGTGAACGGCTCCATCTAAGAGATGAAAGGAAAACTTCAAACGATAAAAAAGGGCCGCTAATAGGGGTTATATCTTCAGAAGCAAATTGAATTCCTTCACGCTCTTTGATCGCGGTAGTTTCTTTCCGTTTGTGTCATGGAAACATGTGTATGAGGAGAAGAAAAACACACACAAATGCACGTGGAGGAGAGTGGGCGTACAACTGGGGTCGGATGGTGTGGATTAGTGGGTGCGCCGTAAGGAGTTCGATCTCTTTTATGTTGCTATTCCATTAAAATCATCTTTAAAATAGATCAGTGTTTATTTTTTGACCAATTATTTATTTACTAAGAGTATTCGACAAATGGTATTTTGTTATCTTTGACAGTCACAAGCAATTTAATATACCTTTCTATTTTCCAGGAATATACACATTTATGCGGTTAATGTTCGAACAAGAGTTTTCAGCAATAACTAATAAAGCGTGCCGCATTCTAAACATGTGCGATTAAATATCTCCAACAATTGAAGGGCAAAATATGATTCTCCAGTGTTGCTATCGATATAATTACATAAGCATGACCACAAAACGATAGAAAAACCAAGTTTTTCTTTCAAACGAATAATAATTTATTAAAATACATTATTCTTCTGCAATTTTTCCCAGAGTCATAAAAGCCTGAATTTCATCATATAAAAAACAAAATAATATGATTTTTTTTAGTATTTCTATTTTAATTTTAAATTGTCAATTATAAAAAAAACACTATTAACCGCTGTTTTTGACTCGGTTGATAAAATGATTGAATATGTTTTAAAACGCTTTTAAACCAATTAATTTTTTGTCTAAATAAGGTTTAGAATGGGTTGCCATAAAAATATGCAATAATATAATAACATACCTAAATTTCAAATAATTTCATTATGTAGCTAAGTCTATAAATTTCGAGTGCCGAAATTTTAAAAAAAATATCAAAAATTTAATGATACTTATGAAGAAACTACGGAAGCTTTTATTGGACTAAATAAGTTCCATGTATATTTAACGCTTGCTTTGACGATTAAATGAAGAATGGTTAAGTGAAGAGTTTCATAAGCAATATATATAGTTAAGCAACGATGAGGCTTGCTAGTACCAGATGGGTGATCATTTGGTGAATGCGCCATGCCGTGCTGGAGACGACACCTACATCTAATATCATGCTTCTTCGTCTTGACCCTGTCTTACCATCAAGAGGGAGTGTTTTGGACGAGATAGTGTGATAGAGGCAATAGGCCTCCACACTTTAAACAGTGTCAAGCGCAAGTCACAGCAAAAAAGTAAAAGTTGAGATAACAACTATTCATAAATAAAAACAGCTGTGTCTAGACCTTTATCGTCTGCGATAGGTGAGTTAATATCAAGTAACAACAAATTGCCGAAATAAATGTTCGTATTTTCGTAAAATGCGCTGTTAGTTATCGATTTTTTGTATCAAATCTCAAAAGAATTTTGTAATTCATGGTATATTAGCAATATTGGGTTCACAAAAAAATAAAGATAATAATTTATTTTTCAGAGATTTAAAAGTAGTGTTTTTCGGAAATATAAGGAAACAAATATTTTATGCAAAGCTGAAACATAATAATTATTACTAAAATATTCAACGACTTTCACACTTCAAAACACAAAAGATGAAAAATTAAACACATTCAAAATTCGTATTTTCACCCGTAAATTCTAATGCGTGCACAGTTTTTTTGTTTGTTTTAGCCGCCCCCCCCTACCGAAGAATATATTTTGTTCAGTTTTGGCCGATCATAGTCACCAATAATAATGCAGGGGGGGGGAAGGCAAAAACATATATGTAAATCTTGAGTAGGAAGAAAAATTACGCCGATATAAACTTTATTCTGCATTTAATAATCGCTGAAAATTTTACATTGATTGGATAATTACTAGACTTTTTGTAGATTTCTACTACTTTCTCCCTCGTTCCGTTTTCACCAGACCTATAATTACATTCTATGCAGTTAAATTACAAAACAGATATAAGAAAATAAGAAACTGTCTCAAACTAGAATGTTTCATAAAAGGAGAACAGATATAAACACACCTATAATATAGAGTATATAAGGCAGAAATATACAGCGCAATTATCAAAAACAAGTTAAACTTTATTATGAAAATAGAGTGAATAATTACTGGTCGATTTAATATCAATCAGCGGAGGTTCTCTGAGTAAAAACTTCCTGTCTCTTTTCCGTCACCCACGTGAAATTACTTTATTGGCCATGTTTTTATTGATTTGAAAGTAGTAAATTATGTTTAAAGAGACTGAAGACAAAACATCATAAACGCCACCATGAAAATTGCAATACTACAAATAAATTACAAAATTCAGTACTCGATCACATATAGAAATTATTACCCATGTAATTAATATTTACTACGAAAGAATTTTTGGTCCTCCGACAAAAGGAGGGTGGACCTGTAAATTCACCCTATTCCGTTCGTCCTTACTTCCGTTCGTCTTTCTTCGCTTTCTCAATATACTACGCACTGGATTTTTTTTTTAATTTTGCGCAAACATGAAACATTATATGAGTGTAAATATAACAGAATGTATTTTCCAGGAAAACTCCAGTTACCCTCCACCCTGGGGGGGGTCGGGTTAAAATGGCTAAAATTAACACTTTTGTGATATTACAAATAACATGATGTCTAGGATTTTTATAACGCTTTCTGAAAAGTTGTAACAAACTCATTTCTATATAATTTTTTAATATATATATATATATATGATGATTGCAACGTCTTGTCAGACGAGTGCCACTCCCTCAGACACTGAAAGTTCATGAGCCCGAAAAAGACATATAGTCCTGCCAGCGAATTCACATGCTCAAGCAGACATGACACTAAAGACGGTCATTGTTATACATACATATATATTCACGCACGCACACATACATATGTACACATATCACACACATATATACATGCGTACATACACAATACGCACACATACATATACATACACACACATGCAAACATAAACAAGACGGTCATTGGTATACATACATATAAATATATAAATGTATACATACATGTCTATAAGCATACGCTCATATATACCCATATGCATACACAATGCATAATAAACAAACATACATATACATACCCACATGTATACATACTCATATACATACATATACATCCACATACACAAATACATAAACACATATACTTACACATACATATACGTACACATATGCACATATATATATACATACACTTACCTACATATACATACACATCTATATATATGCGTTCATGCACACATACATGCACACATACATATACATACACACATGCATACATACACATACATGCAATATACACACATACATGCATACAACCATATATAAATGTATATATGGACACACAAACATATATACACATAGACACATATACATACATATACTCATAGATATAAATACATATACACTTACATGTACATATATGAATATACAGACACATACATATATAAATATACATACACATATACATACATAAATAGATATAATGATGGCAGATTAATTGTTACATGCATCCAGCATTACAGGCGTACACACGTCACAGCTTTTTTATCGCCACAGGATTTATTTTTTAATAGACAAATGCCTGAGGGAGTATCTATACAAAGATGATGTTACAGAGATTTAGCTTTGTACGACAGCTAAATCTCTCTCTCTCGGTTCAAAATGTTGACATCTAGCAACAAGCAAGAGCAAGATAGCCAGCAACAATTCAAACTGCAGACCAGCTTAATGCGGGTAATGGTCTCCCGCTTTGTTTTTTTAAAAATAATATATATATATATATATATACATACATATACACATATACATACACACACATACACACATACACATACATATTAAATTCCACAGCCAAACAAAGTTGCAGCCCACAAGAGCCATGACAGTCAAACAACCGGAAGTCCAATAAATGTATACATATATATGAATATATACATGCATGCACACACGCACGCACATGTACACATATACATGCGCGATCATGCACACATATGCATGCATACATGCATGCATACGCACACACACATGCACGCACCCATATATATGTTTGTATATATATATATATATATATATATATATATATGTATACGTACACATACACCCACATACACATGCACGTACACAAATATATATGTATATGTAATTCCTCAATGGTCATGACGATAGTGATGATGTTACAATTCAATGAACACACGATAATAAACATGAAAACAAATCCACAGATGCAAAACGTAAAACAGAGCAGTCTTGAATCTCGATGTTTTTCTTGTTGTTGTTTTTTTTTTAATTGAGAGAAGCGTTTTTAAAAAAACAAAAAAAAAACGTTATAATTCCTCAATGGCCATGACGATAGTGATGATGTTACAATTCAATGAACACACGATAATAAACATGAAAACAAATCCACAGATGCTAAACGTAAAACAGAGCAGTCATGAGTCTCGATGTTGTTCTTGTTGTTGTTTTTAAAAAAAAAACAACATATATACATATATATATACATATATACATATATATATATATATATATATTTATATATATATATAATTTTGTTTGTCTATACTTCACGATAACTCTTGGGTGATAACTCTTGGGTGATAACTCATTAGCGCTAATAAGAACACTCCACTTTTGGGACTATTTTACCATATTTGTACAAAATTGTTTGTGTATGTCTATTTAGCAGTTTTGCATGGTGCTAACCCCAGATTTAAATACGTTAAGACCTTGGAAACATTTGGAGTTAAATCGGGGTCGGGCAATTTAGTCATTTGTGTTTTTCCACAGTGCAGAACTCAAATTTATATATGTTAAGACCAAAACCTTCACTGTTTGTTGGTTTTAATCAGGATTTGACGATCTCTGGGGATTTTGGGGGTTGAATGAGGGGGGATACTGAACTTGGTCATTTTTTATGCTCCGTTAACTGTTCCATGCATGCTTCACTTGTTAAGAGTAATGCCTCTTACTTTTATTTCATCGTAATCGACCAGAGAGGAGTTCAAATTACATGGTTTTATGATAGATGTATTTATGTATTTACGACCATTAAAGCGAACGACATTTTGGTGTGTAGAATCTTTGTTTTTTACATAGTCACCACAATTATCAATGCGCTTTTGCCAGTGATAGACAGAAGTTTTGCATGAGTCTTTAAAACCCGTACTGTCAAGGAAAGGTTGTTCCAAAAGTGAACCCTCCTATTTTTTATACGACAAATGATGAACCCTCCGATTACGGGGGTTGTGCTATAAAAACGATTTATCATTTTTCGTTTTAGAGTATATTTTCCAACGTATTGTTACTATTTTCAATGCGTCTTTTAAGGAATTCAATGACGCATTTCTGTTTCTGTACAGGAGCATGCCAGAGTTTGCTTTCTTAGAATCGACGCCGTCAGTATCTGCAACAGAGAAATAAAACTTAAACAGGTCATAAAATGCAGGGGAATGGAAGCCCTTTCGTATGTAAATACCTCCATCTCTGTTGATCCATTTGTGTGTAAATATAAAAGGTGCATTTTGTTTTTGACATGTGAGAATTCACCAACCACTTTTCACAATTGACAGATTAAAATGCCAATACGAAACGCTGTAACCAAAAATATAATTATTGGATGGCAGAGCAGTGGGCAGAAATTTAATTGATAGAAAAAAAATAAAAATATTAATTATTCGATTTTTAATTAGTGGCCCATTCTTTTCCGGGAAATGGCAGAACGAAGTGTGAAATGTGGATAAGCCTCGCAGACAGAAGAAAAATGGCGCTTCTTCTCAAATAATCTGAACTCACGTTTGCTCCCTTTCAGCATTCGAAGTTAATTATGAATGCTTTTCGTTTTTATTTAATTTTGCCATACAATGCTAGCGAGATATTAATCATTGGCAGTCGCTTCCTTATTCAGGAAACTGTCGTTTCTTTCACGCAAACGCAAGCAGCTGGTTGGCGATAATTTAGCATGTCTTTTCAGGAATATACGATATTTTGTGTGTCAGAATTATAAGATGAATATGAATAATGTGGAATATTTTGATTATTCGGACTATTTCATGTGTTATATTCAAAACGTTTCCACCGATGTAACTTCCGACATTTTTCGTGTACGTCTTTTAGAACTTGGGAAGCTATCGAAATATCGAAGTTAATCATTCATTTTAATTACGGAGAATCTTATTTATGTTTCGTTAGCAATATCAATAATGGAGTCTTAACTAATTCGTCGTTGTACGCTTAGTAATGTCTGTAGAGGATCGAATTTTCATTTCTTATAGATTGTTATTTTTATCTGCTATTTTCTCTTTGTACATATCCACATCGTCTTTCTTCTTCGCCCAGCCTATTTCTTACTAAAACACACACATAAATCCAGTCGACATAAGGGAAATGACTCCCAGAGAAATCCGATTACTAAGTTTGAGCGGCTCTAAAACAGATTAGACGTTGACATAAAAAATGTATATACGTTTTAATAACTTTAAATTATATATATATATATATATATATATATATATATATATATATATATATATATATATATATATATCAGAGGCGGTAGCACTCTCTATATAGGGATGGCCCGTACACGCCTATATACGCCTACAAAACAAAACTATCCAAATCTCAACTAAAATCAACTTATAAGTTTCAAAAAGCACATATTCTTACAGAGAAGCGTCTTACGAATACAGCGAGTGTCAGAACGTCGGTTAAAATGTCAAAAGAGAGCAAAAAATAAAAGGGTACAAAATGGCCAATTGTTCTTCTTTCTTCTTTCTTCTTTCTTCTTCTGCTTTCTTCTTTCTTTTGAGACGATGTATCTCGGTGTACGAACGGTCTCTGACAACAGTTCAAGCATCAATCGACTGCTCTTTACACGGAGAAGTGCAGTGACCCATCGCTTTTTAGCTAACTCCATAATTAAATAAGATTACGTGTAATAACAAGTTTTAAACACTATATACCCAATGTAGACAGACCACTTCGAACACGGAACTTCTCTCAAAAGGGACAGCTCCAAATAATAAACCGGATGCTCACAGACGGTCCAGTTTGCCAGTGGCCTATATTTCTTGGACGCTGAATATTTGAGGTGAACGTTAAGGTTTTTTCTTTAAACAGTAACCCACCAGCGTTAATGAAACCACGAAATCTTTATCTCAGTTGATCAAAATTGTTATAAGAGTAACCTATCAGCAAGTACGACGTCAAAAAACAATGTTATAAAACAAATAATTCTTCAGATTTTGGACTGTAAAATATGTACAAAATGTCAATGCTGTGACCAGGATTCGAACCTAGGTTAGCACGGCCACAACGTGGGGTCCTAACCTCATAACGATCACGGCTAACACTGACGTCTGTCGCTCTTGGCAGAAAGACGCATGACTATTGTCAATAAGGAGGAAACTTGAAATTCTCACGCATGCACAAAAATACACTATAACAACCATTGTTAAATGCAGCTGAATCTCTTCGCTCGCTAAGAAAAGTAGATCAGACCAGTTCTTCTAAGAACTCACCAAACGCAAAAGGAAATAAGTTTAATTAACCGCAAAAGAAACTGCAAGAAAGTCATCTTCTAAGAACTCACTGGAAGCTGACCAAAAAGAATCAAAATCCAAGCCCTAGCCACAAAAATAACTAGATATTGTGGCTACTATACACAATCTACTAATAAAAACAAGTTTTCTAACATAAACTACAATAAATTAACCAAGTAACCTCACACTGTCACTGATTAGGACTTCATATAAAGATACCAACTACACTATTGGTGTATATACCGTTCCACACTTTAACTGTTGGTAACGGGGCAGTATCTCAATTCTATGAGAGTTGTCTTGCTATAAGATAAGTGATATTATAGTAAGATACACATAAGTGTTATATGTTTACATTTAATAAAAAATGCCAAAGTCAGCACGTAGTAAAAAGGCTCAGAGAAATATAGACTATGAAAAAACAAAGTCAAGGTATTATCTGAGCAAAAAGAATACTATCAGAAAAATGCTGAAATAATAAAAATTAAGTATCATGCAAATCCTGAGGCAAAGAAGGCTGCCTCACGTGCTCACTCAAAAGCACGGTATAACAGGGATCCCGAGGGAAAAAAGCTGCCTCACGTGCTCTTTATAACAAAGAACCAGAAAAAAAGAAGGCTGCCTCACGTGCTGACTCAAAAGCACGGTATAACAGGGATCCGAAGGGGAAAAAGCTGCCTCATGCACAAACTATTATAAATATAAATATCAAAAACTGCCAAATTTTTGCCAAAACGCCAAAGAATGAACCAAGAAAAATTTAATAGTGAAGGTATGAACATTTTAGAACTTTATAATACTCTAACTGTTTTATCAGAGAGGCGGTAGCACTCTCTATGTAATATAGAACCGATGGAGGACCAAGAGGCAACTCCTAAGGCCCAAAACCCAAAGACCTAAAACCCATCAGGAAGCGACCTGCTACTAATGGAGGCGGCAATGAGCCGCCTCCTAAAAAAGACAATACTATCATGAATGTAAGTTTAAAAATAAGACTGTAAGTAAAAATACTAATTAACAAGAATAAAAAAGCATTGGAAATGCAAAAGGATATAGGGATGGTATGCCAACAAGTATACAAACAAGATAGCTATGAATGGCTAGGCACATGGAAATAGAATTGCATCCAAAGTATAGCCCTATAGCTTTTTACAACCGTAATGATGTCACGGAATGAAGATTGGAGAAAAGCTATAGGGCTATACTTTGGATGCAATTCTATTTCCATGTGCCTAGCCACTCATAGCTATCTTGTTTGTATACTTTTTGGCATACCATCCCTATATCCTTTTGCATTTCCAATGCTTTTTTATTCTTGTATATATATATGGCCAGTTTTTACCCACACATTGAATATTCGTGAACTTTAGAGATTATACGTCTTACGATACAGTGAGTTAATATATTATAATATAATATTGTTGTGTATTTTTCAATTTGTAACTGAAAAAAAAACACACGGGATTTGCCCTTTATTTAATATATGTATGCTAAGCATTTTTATCCGTTACGCATCAGGTTTAAGCAAGCTCTATGGATTATATAAATGGTTCCGTTCTCTACCCCGTACGAATTTCCTTTATACCAAAAAGCTTACTGAATTAACAAAATATATCAAAGTATATCGGAGGATGCGTCAGCGGAAACGTGATACTTTTAAGTAAGAACAGCAGTCTTAATATAACGCATATCTTTTTCTTCTGAAACAAATGGAATCATTTTTATTTAAATTACTGAATTTATCGTATTATAGGCAGTAACTCTATATTGTTAAACACTCCGGATTTATTACTGAAACATAATTCTTCTAAGAATGTAAATGTGTATATATACCAAAATAACTAAGCATTTAGTCCGGTATATAAAAAAAATAATACAGTCAGTTGACTGGGACTGAGTGTTTTATGACAAATTGATGGCTGAATGCAGCAAAAGTCGTGTTCATTTTAAGGATTAAATACTACTCCTAATTAATCCTTAACTGTGTTTAAAACAGATACCATAATTCTTAATTCGCTGTATTTTATGAAAAGTATTAGCAAACTCAGATTCTTCTGTAGTTTCCGTGAATACAAGTGGAAAGGACTGAGAGTCAAAAAGACATACTAAGTAAAATATAATATAGGAATATACGAAAAACTTTATCTTTCGAGGTTAATCCTTAATAAGTGATATCGATCCTTAGCTATGCATCAAGCAGATACGATTAGACTTAGTTCGCTGCATCTTATCATAACAAAAGACAATACAAAATTTCAAGTAGATCATCCGAGTAGTTTCTGACAAGAATTTCATAGGAAATGGAGTTTGTGGTGAATAAATTTATGAATCTGAATAAATCACTAAGTGTGTATCGAACAGAGACCATAATCCTTACTTCGACGCACCTGATCCTAAGAAAGTCTGTACAGGCGTCAGCTAGTGTCATAAAGTCAGCCCAGCAGTCCCCCAGAAATTTACCAGAATAAATACACTATTTTGTTGACAAACAATATATATCCTTATTGCTCCTTAACTGTTTATCAGACATATACCATAATACTTAGTCGGTTGCGCATAAACAAATATCCATGCAGAATTTAAGTTTGATCGGCCCAGTTCTTTTTCCCCAGAAAACTTAAAGGATAAATGTCGTATTGTGGTAACTGCTCCTTATATAATCCCTATAAATCTGAATCCTGGACCCCTAATGTAGCATAATGCCGTTTATACGGTTCCAATTAGATCTCCTGAGTTAAGCAACGATGAACCTGGTCAATACCAGATGGGTGACCGTTTTGGACTTCCAGGTGCTGCATGTGGTCTCCACTTATCTCGGCATTGTTTCCAGTCCTCATGGACTTCTCCTTGTCACTGGAGTCAAGCAGTGCCGATTCAGAAGAGGTGTGATTGGGAATTGCGCAACCCTTGCCACACAATTACACGCACAGCTACACTTACAGGGGTATCCTTTGTTATTCGAGACTGAACGAAGGCATCAATTTATCGGAAATCTGAATCCAACGGAAGCTGTAATATTTAATTCACTGCGCATTGCGATAACAAGCGTCCATACAAAAATTCAGCCAGATCGGCCCAGTAGTTTCCGAGAAAACGCTGAACGGAGAAAGTCACAGTGAAAGATTAAGTGAAAAAGTAATATAGATGTGTAGATAACAAATGAGAACAACACATCATACAGCTATAAGTATGACTAATAACGACATGGTTGCTCGGCTCTAAGACGCTATAATAAATAAAACTATTCAATTCGACCCTACAAAAGATTTACACTAAACCGCTGGCGAACAAAGATCGTGATAATCTAAATAGTAGACATTCGGAAATGGAGTGAAAACATTGATCAAATTTATGGCTTTCAGCTTCGGACGCTAATTTCAAATTCAGCGCCATTTTTCTTTGCTGGATTCGTGCTCGTGTCACCGAACGACAAACGGTTAAAGAAGTTTATTTCCTGCTCTCCCGTGGACCCACCCATTTCCGTATGTCGCCGAGTCTTTCCTTAATATCGAGAACCGGAAAAAAAGAATAATGTGAACTGCAGACATTCGATTTATTGTTTAAACAAAAAAAAAAAATGAATAAGAAGTGTCAGACAGCCACGGTTGTATTAAATGAATGCGAAAAAAATGGATCGTGTTGTAAAAAAAGGTGAACGTTAAATCAAGAGAATAAAAAAAGAGAAATAAATTCTTTGAAAACTTCGGTTCAAGGAACCTTTTGATTTAAGATTAAAGCGGCAAGTCTTTATTGAAATAAAAAAAAATGATTCTTACAAAAAAGGTAAAAAAAAATCGATATAATACGTAGTCAGATTTTTTCTGTTAATCTTTATTCCGTGATTTACATCAATCAATATTCATGTCTTGGAGAGTGTGTCTTTCTTACTTATGCACCAATTTCTCGCTTTCTTCGTGTTTAAATTATTCGAACAAACCTCCTCATTTTTGTTATTAACTAAAGGGCCCGTGACTCACCAGTTTCTTAATTCCGATTTGATATTATTATCGCATTGTAGCGAAGGACGTGAAATATCTGACTCCTTACTATGAAGATTGTCCGGCTCCAATCGATCCTAAATTGTTTGTTACTGGTTGTCTGAGGTCTGTCTACTAGGGAATGACAAAGGATCTGTTCTCAGCCATTCCTTTTATTTCGACTTTACTTCACGTCTTGCTCCGGTGTAAAAAAAAGTCGAAAATATCAAAGCAACTTCATTGCTAATAAATAGCTAAGTCGAACAAGCCATGTCATTGCATATGTGTGCATGTATATACCGTCTTTATATTCATTTCAAATCGGGTTTAATCCTTGTTATCAATGGGGATAAGACAACAGCATATTCATTTCATTATTTTTGCTCACTTTTTTTTTATTTAACTTCAGTAAGTTTTAAGATATCAAGGGGCTCCCTCCTGGAGTTAACACTTGATTCTGTTATGATTTAAATTTATATCCGAGGGCTCTTTTAAGAATAGATGCTGTTCTCTTTATGGCTGTTATTTGTATCTCGTTACAGCTTGGTCTTCCAGAGATTGCTTCTAAGTATTTCTGAAGGTTCTTTTCTTATTAAACTAGTTGCTCCTATCACAACCGGTATAATGTTTATTTCTTTCAGAGACCATATCGTTTTTAGATCATTTTTGAGGTCCCGATACTTTGCTATCTTTTCCCGTTCAGCTCTGTTTAGGCCGAAATCATTTGGGACTGTGACATCTATAATGAGTGCAGTTCTTGAGGGCTTGTTCCATATTACAATATCTGGTTTGATAGCTTTGTCTTTTATGTATCTGCCCGCCTGTATGTCTTTGTCATAGAACACACTCATTTTTTCCGCTTGATGTTATCGGTGGTGTTTCATGTTCCCAGATGTCCGTTGATCTGTCAAGTTGCATCTTTCCACAGATCTTCCAATAGAGGTACTTACATACTTTGTTGTGACGGGCAATGCAAAAGCCATCTACCAATAAGATTGGGCATGCAGGCATTAGGTGGCTTGGGCTCTCAATTGCTGAGTGGCAAAACCGGCATTGGCCATTTGCTTGTAGGCCAGCCATTTTTTTTTAATCCATTTGTGAGTAAGCCCTGACGAGTGTGTATCCGTTGGTGTCTTATATACTTTTATATAGAGTGTTGTGGTTCTCGGTTGATTGACTGTGTCCAACTGTCTCGGATATATAATCGAGAGTTAAAACAATGAAAAGAATATGCTGTTGTCATAGCCCTAGTTATCAAACACATTCCCACTGCATATTGTAGGATGTTCCATAAAAGTGAATCACTGCCTGCGAAATATTCCCATTTTCTTATGTTTGGTTTTGAGTTCATGGCGTTTCGGTGTAAAAATATTTATCTAAAAGTACATTACAATGCTTGTATGGTATAGTTGACGCGGGGAATGTCTCCCACTTCTTGTCGTGAGTAAATCCATACAGTTCGCTCTTCGCCCTATGACATCATAGGTAGTGACTTGAATCTTGAAATCGGGCATAGTCATAACGGTATAAAAAGTGGCATCTCTATATATATTACATACTATTTTTTGAGCAGGTAGTTTATGCCCCATACAATAAGATTGTTACTGGTAAATATATCGAAAGTTCCGCCTAAAAGTATGTTTATAGCTAGTACGGGTGTCCTCGCTAGAGAGATGGTTACTTTCCGACATTTTATGAGGTCATACTTCAATGGAATAGTGCAAGCAAATACAAAGACGAAAAATACCTCTAATATTTTCTATATTATTTTGCTTTACTATATATTTTTCAGTAATTTTTAACTGGTGAACGTGTTATTTCTTTTACTAACCCTAAGGTGAGTAGAGTCTTCAAAACAACTTCACTTCACATTGTCGAGAAACTTTTAATAGCCACGAACACTCCTGCTATTCTGCCACTTATTTGCTCTGGCGTACGTCAGGTTTCCTTTTAATTAAATATAGAATAGAGAATTCTATTTCCTTGATCACATATAGATGGTCGCAGTAACTATCGTTAATGCTTTCCAGTAAAGTATGTTCTTCCTCCATTACCTAGTTAACATCATCGAAAATAACCAGACATATCGATATGTACTTACGTTGTATTAGAAAATCATCGACACCCAAACATTTTAAAATATTGAGGTTCTTGACAAATAAAACATAATTTTCAGGATCTGGTATATGAGTGTCTAATCAATAATAATCAGCTGAAAATATTGAAAAAAACGACAATAACCTCTCCCACCCATAATGCGATAATTCGGTTTCATGCTTCTGCTGATAGTTTCAATTAAGGCGGATCGATATATTAAAACATTCTATGAGAAAGTAAGCACCCCTTAAAAATCTTTAAATATTGAACTTTTGGAATGTTGATTTGATTTGTTAGTTTGCTGTCTCTATTACTCCGCTGAAAAAAAATAAACAAGGTACTCTCGCAAAATTTGGACCCATGGGATTTCCGTTCATTATGGCTCCGGCTCAGGCGGCAATCATTGGTGAGGCCTGGCGTTGTTCAAATGTTACAACGCAAAACCAACATTCTTTTTTGTATAAAAAATGTAATTTAAACATATTTCTTAGTAGATGGGGGGGTTATTTTTAGCTTATTTTTAACATATGTTGACAAAAAATATTTGTAAATTTTAAAAACATATTTGACTTTCACCTAACAATTAACGGTTTTCATAAAAAGATTCACCTTTTCTTACAAAGACTATTTCTTTTTTAACATGTTTGCTGCGAATTTTCTTTAAAAACTCCGCCAATGGAAGTTTTCTTGAAAAAATGTATTTACACCATAACAATTTACGATACAAACTACAACATGTCTTGAATACAAATTTTTGATAAGATAATTGCACGAAATAATACACCTAAATAAGCAATAACAAAGTTCAACTTTTGATTAAAAAAAATATATATTCAGTTTATTTTCACTAGGATTTTTTTCCCCGGTTTGTTTGTTTGAAATCCGTCTGCGTCTGTTACTTTGCTCGAGGTAATCCGGTGACTGCCGGTCGAACCCGAACCAATAAGTGACGGAAAATCCCGATGCTTATTGTCTAATTGTGCACGAGTACCAAAAATATATGGTTGATGTTCATTGTACAGATTAACCGATGAACATGTGCTTCTTCGTTATTGTAGCGAAATCCGACAGCCGAAAAGTTGATTTATTAATTAAAAAAAACAATGATAAATATTTTTTGTAAATTTTAACAATAAGCATGGTCGTCTAATTGTCATGCCACAATTAGTTAAGTCGTCCACGATTCAACGAAAAATGACATCGGCTATGTTTATATTGTCACGTGACATGTGGCACAAACACAAGTGAAATAGATAAAGTTTCTAATTTCTTCAAAACTATTTTCTTTATTACTTAATTTCTACCTCATCTGTTTTGTAAGTTTTGGACATTTCCATTACTGTGACATTTATACACTATTAATCTCACTTGAAAATTCACATTTCGATTTTTGAATTTTGTTACAACAACGAGAAGGACCAAAATATTCAAGAATATTTTCATTAATTATGTTTGAAGCAATAGTTTTCACAAAAATTTCAAAAATATGGGTATTGATTTAAATAAAAAACAATAGTTTGCCAAACTATTTTCTTCTTTTAAAACTTATCGTACAACAGTTTTACACGTTGTACGCCTTTCTTTCCTCTTTCTGAATTATCATCGGCCTCCTACTTACTTTGTTCATTTATTCTTTAAAAAGTTTTCTTTTCATTTTTTTCATCTATTGTTAAAATACTATACATCAACACAAAAAGAAAATCTCCTATTTATTTTAATTTTACGAGATTTTTCAGTGCGTGCTCACATACATGTCTATAGTAATATTTAACCCTAATCTTTTCCCCATCTGTAAATCTATGGAAGAATGGAAGCGCATTGAATTTAATGATTTCCACGGATATTGCACTTCACAATTGCACTTCACGATTCGCTTAGCGTTTGCAATAACCATTAACAAGACGCAGGGACGATTTTTACATTTGTGTACCTTACATCTACACCCTGATTGCTTCTCACATGGGCAAGCTTATGACAATCTCTACATATGCACAGAAAAAGGAATACCTCAAAATATTGTGTATCAGCAAGTAGTGAGGATATAAACATAAGTAACATATATTTTGTCTTTTTGATAGTTTTCTGTTAAAATACACTGAGGCACAGCCACGCATAGTCGAGTACAGCTAGTATAATATAATGAAAGAAAAATAAAGAAATAAAGTAAAAAAAAGAAGAGAACAAAAATAATCACCGTTTCGAAGTTTCCGAATACTTAATAATGTGTTTTCTATAAAGGTGTGGCATTGAATAGATTTGAGAATATCTCTTAAGGAGACAGCTGTATAGTTTTGTCTTGCTTTTATATAAGGTTTTGCTTCTATTACTGTCCCCTAAAGAACCGCGATTTCATACAACAGTGTCCGTTAATTGGCACTATATAATAGGTTAAAGCTTTGAAATCCCCTCTTTTTTTCTCTCATTTCGTCTCTCTCGGCTCTATCTCTTTCTCTCTTCAATCCATTAGATTTAGACAGAAACGAAAAAATATTCCTATTTATTTATTCGAGTATACATCTATTAAGGCATTACGTCGTTGTAAACAAAATTTTCGCAATGACTTCCAAAAGAAATCGCACTTACCTTAAAGGCACTTTTTGTTTTCTTGTTTTCTTTTTTTTTGTTTTCATGCTTTTTTTTCTTCATGTTTATATTTTTATATAAGTATTACTAATGGGATCCCCTGGAAGTTTTACGGCTATTTGTCAGACTTCTCTGTGACGTAGTGTTTTCAATAATATTAAATAATATTTGGGAAATACATTGCTTTCTTCGGTACAATATATAACAACTTTCCTTTGGTAATAAGCGATAAGAGCGTGAAAATTCCTTGTTTGTAAGAGGTAGGATTTTACCTCTTCTAATGTAGATAAAACACAGGATGGCGCTATTAACTTTTGAATATAGAAATCTGATCAAAATTATTATCACTCAGATCGTAGTACCCTTACGAAGACAGTGAATGATGACAGTTAATTAGTCGTGAGAAGTTTCAGAATATAAAGCTGGAGATGAAGGGTACTAGAATTACTCTGCTTTTCTGCAAAATTCTCAAGAAATATACTGGACCGCTAAATAAGCACACAATTGTAACCGCATGTCAGTACATCTGGTGACGTACAGTAATAGTGGTAAAAAGCAGAGAATATTAGCAACCTAAATTTAAAGCATTATACGCCGAGTATGTTAATAAACAATTACAAACCATGTGAAAAATCTAATTAAGATGATGGAAATTGAACACTGTCATATATATGGACGACATTTACTTATTTACATACTTCAAAGAAAATTGTATTTAGAAGTAATGATAAAATGGTTGGATCACCTCTTCTAAATTAAGAAAAAAATAGGTAGGATCGCTGGAATAATGATTATACCATAAAAAGGAATGAAAATGTTTATTTTTCTTCTTTCCACTCTTGCTTAACTTTATTTTGAAAATATATGTATTATCAAAATGGCTCTTCAAGATATGCCCACTATTCAAGGCATAAAAAGCAATCCTTTCAGATTTATTTTACTAGGGGTATCCGCTTATCAAATCCCAAAGATCACTTGAGGATAAGGTTTATTAAGTGTCAGACAGCCGGCGAAACAGCAACATAATGAGCGGTAATAGTAGACCTTTTGTAGGATATGATTATTTAAAGAACAGTTCAGCAATAACTTGTTAACATTAGCCTTAAAATGACCACGGTAAACTCATCAGGAAAGTAACCACGCAGCATAGACCTGTAGTTCATGGAAAGAAACATTTAGGTTATGTGCGCGCCAGGAAAATAAGATACATTGTTTATAGTTGTTGAACTGCCCGGGTGTCCGTTGTTAATATTATGCGGGAAGTTCAACAACTAGAACTTGGGTATTTTCCATGAAAATAAATATAAAACAGAGACAATGTGTATAAAATATTTTCAAAGTACTATATTCTAAGACTAGACCTTATGAACACGCCGGGAAGATGAAGTCACGGCCATGTTCCCTCCTGCTCAATATAAGAAATAGTTCATTCTTTTTAGTTTTATTTTAAATTCTTAAAGGATTCACTGTTGGTTATAGAGAGAAAACGCGAATCTTCAATAGGCACTACAGCCTGAAGTATATCGGTGTTAATTAGACGAGTAATTTATTTATCTTTGATCTAGTGCTGGTCACATTCCTTTTATTTAATTATAAAACTAATTCAAACAACTTGATTCAAATGTTGATATGTAAAAACGTTAATATTTTTGTATATTAGTTTTATTATGTGTCACTATATTCGGTTGGACGAGGTTGAGAAATGAGATTAGCTTTTTCTCGAGTTTCCGTATTTTTTCACTAAACATTGTAGGCGGAAATTTTTTGTGATAGCAATCCTAAAGAAATTACGTACATGACTAACTGAGTGTCTCTATTCGTTTTTCTAAATGTATTATCTTAATCATGACTAAAAAACTCAATCTACCTCTGTATGGTTACCCGCCAATATAACAGAAAGAGGCTACCAGTTATTAAAAATTACTGCACATTTTACCTAGAACTTTTCAAGTTAAGGGTGTCCATCCTTCTTAGATACAATACATTCACTCTTACCTTTATATAGATCGCAACTAGGATTTCTAAATAGGCCTCCATCTAGTATTGGCCAAACCCAACGTTAATTAATTTGCTTTTGTTACGAGAACGCGTTATTCAACATAATTTTTCATATTTACTGATCAATATGACATTTTCCAATTCGGGATTGCGTGTGAGATATATTTTATCATACACATGGATTGAAAAAAACATTGATGCTACGATCCATGGCAAAGGTAATAATGAATATTTACAGTCATAAAGGCTTTCAGGTTAGAGACTCAAAATAAGACATATTTTCACGTAATCCCGAAGATAGATCCCGTGTAACTCGATCCGATGCACTAGACGATCGATTAAAAATTGATCTGAAAATGATCATATCAAAGAAAGCTACAACATGGCAACAGTGAAGGCTAGAAAACTTGATCGCCTTATTTTGTTTTGTAATTTCGCGATACTAAAAGTATACTAAAATGTAAGTGCTGATAATTAAATCGCGTGCGATTTATTTCGAATAAAAGGAACGGCATGTATGTGTATTTACTGAATCGGTTTACCATATATTTTCAATAATGGCTCATATCATCAAAGGAAATAAAATGTGTTTAGCAAAATGTTCAGCTTCGTATGGTCGCTTATTTTGCTTTTAAGCACAATTATTGAAAATAGTATTTTGAGTGGTTGTGGATAATTATATGGAAAAAAATACCCACAACAACTCAATAAAACTATTTTCAATAATTGTGTTGAAAAGCAAAATAAGCGTCCATATACAGCTGAACATTTTGCTAACCGCATTGCATTTCTTCTGATGATATGAGCCATTATTGAAAATCCATAGATTAAGGAAATTAACATAACCCCTTCTATATATTCCTTTTGTCAAAGAATAAATTCTTAATTCAAATATATGTGTCTATATGTTGTTTGTTCAGAATTTAAAATTTATCCACCAAACTAATATATTGCTCCATTCCTAAATATTGAGCTTTTCCTTTTTGGCTAGGATCACCTTAAAAGTATTACTTCAAGTAATATCCATCAGGATTTTTCATCTGAAGTCTATCAGTGTCTTATCTCGCTTATATATATATATATATATATATATATATATATATATACATATATATATATAAATATACGATTTGTGGATTAGAAAAACCTCAGTTTATATATATATATGTATATATATTTATAGATATATTTATATATATATTTATATATATACATTTATATATATTTATATATATATATATATTTATATATATATACATATATATATATATAACTATAATTTTGGTTCGTTAAAAGCGAATAAAACCATATTTCTACGTTACCAATTTAATTGAAATTATCAAAAATTCTATTTTTAAATTCAATAAATGTTTTGTGTTATTAAAATAATTTAACATTGCGAATTATAAAAATATTAAATTAAATAAAAATATTATTATCAATATTAATATTAATATTATTAATAGAGATCATCGCCATTTTATTTCCGGTAGAAATTAGCCTTTCACTTATTGAGATAAGTAGTATTTGTATTAATTTTTATGATACTCATGCAGAGAGTGATCCGTGCTGAAATAATGTTATTATTTAAAAAGTCATTCTTAACATGGGGAGGGGAATGTTTTGTACATATTCTGTACTTTAACCTTACAAGTGAATAAAAACATATCGTAAAACGTTAATTAAACGTGGAAATATGATTTAAAAAATAGCGTGGATCGCTCTCTGCATTAGCACCATTTTTATTTATTGCGGACTATTATTCTCATCTTTATTAGTTGTTTCACGACTTTTCGGCCAACTATTCCTCTTGCCTTCATGAAATGAAATAAGTCCTTTTATAAATGTTCAGTAACTTTTTCCTTTTATTATTCTTAAAGAGTAAAACTTTTCTTATTCATGAAAAGAGTTAAGCCTAGGTAAATAAATAAATGCTTGCACACGTGACAAATTATCAATAAATGGTTTAGTTACTTTTTTAAAAAAATATTTATGAAAAGAGTTAACGTAAATAATGTTTGTAATAGTGCGAAAGGCGACGTTGTACAACCATAACTGCCATGCTTAATTTCTATAATCATTATTTCGACATTTGAAAGTGGTGGTTGCTTTTTAGTTACAACGTTCTGATAAATCAGTCACCCATTTTGTAAGCAATAAAAACGCGGTATATCAAAACCATAGAAAGTAAAAATAATACTTGCCTCTACCGCATTTGTAAGTCAGAAATATATTTGTTTCTCAAAGAAAAAAAAAAAAGATTGAACATGACTTTTTTATTATTTTTATGAAAATAAAATTTCGAGTTGTTTAATTTTTTTTTTGTAACTTATTTAGTTAAAAGTCAGTTTGTGGGTGTTTTTATTAATTGATTTTATGAAAGGTGAGTTTTTTTGTTTTTTTTTCAAACCTTTTTTTTTAAGTATTATAAATGTCACTAACATGCTGGAGAAATGTTTGATAATTTGGTATTTTTTTCCTTTCAATGACGACATTTATAGGTTTCCGAGTATGCTGAACATGCAAATCGCATTGAAATTTTGCGGAAATAAATAGTTGTATCATGCATTGTATTCTTTGGCGGCCATCTTTTTACGTGCACACGCGCCATAAACAAATACACGCACGTAAAAAGATGGCCGCCAAAGATTACAATGCATAATACAATTTTTTATATCTTGATAACTACTTATTTCTGCAAAATTTCAATGCGATTTTCGTATTCAGCATAGTCGAAAACCATTTCAAGTTGTCATTTAAAAGAACATTGAGGAGGTGGACCTAATCTAAAAAATTACCAATAATTTTCAATCCCGTACGCCTCCCGATACATTGCTTTGTCAACATGCGACCCTTTTATATCTCCCGAAGACACTTCCGTATTTAGAAAAAAAAAAATGATTGATGGATTTACCAGAACGTGGTTACTAAAAATTGAGTACCTCTTTCAAATGTTGAAATGATTTTTTTTTTCATTTTTTTTTCATAATCTGGTTAGTGTTCAATCAATAATAATCCAGTGAAAAAATTTCAAAAAACCTATCAGTATAGAAGCTCCACCATGTAAGTAAATAAATAAAAAATGTTACGCGCGCATGCGTAAGCCTTCACTAGGGGGGTACTAAGGGAACGACCATTAAATAATTCTGCGGGTCGCCA
>NC_136495.1:40832170-40962170 GCF_053919585.1 Euprymna scolopes | reverse complement strand
GAACTAGAGAAAGAGAAACAGACAGAGAGATAATTAAATACATAAAGAGATATAAAAGAGGAAGGTATAACTAGTATATATTATCTAACCAATTAATGTGTTATAATAGAGTTTTATATGTATGATATTCAATTTGCGTATTGAAAAATGTAACCCATACATCACGCCTTGTAGAAATAAATTAAACTGATAATAAATAAATTAAAAAGACAAATTAGTCGCCAACAACATCAATAAATGAATGTTTTTTGTATTTTGTATAAATCATGTGTCATGTCCTCCATTTTCTATTTCATGTGAATTGACATTTGAATGTGACACGACTTGAATAAAAGAATAAAAGAATCAATAGTTTTTTGCGAAAACAATTAACGCACGAATTTCTTTCACCGGTGCCGTCTTTTCGCACATTGTGACATCGGAACTTTATTTCCGCACGGTATTCCAGTAAAAAGATTGCAAATGTAATATGCCTTACACGAAATATCAAGATAAAACACATTATATTCTCAGTCTCGACGGATAATTGAGTTCTCTGCTATAGACCCTGCAAAGGTATAAATTTGTAAAGCACGGTTTGCGCAATCTTAAACAATTTTTTTTTTCTGAACAGCTTAGAAAGTTTAAAATCTCTATTACCAAGCCACTTTTTTTCAGTAATATTCAGATTTTATTACGCCACGTTAGACATGTCAGCCATCTGAAATGTGGCAGCGTGGTGTTGGAATTTCTTTTCCCCAAATACCATGTTTATTATGTAAAAAATCAACTTTTTGTTGTTTCCATCAAATGGAAAATCATCTGAAGAAGTTGGTGGCGACAGGATATTTGTATGGACATATAAATCGTAAATTGCTTTCCCACTAACGTAACAGCTGTAATTAAAAGAAAATAACAAAAATGTTATAAAAAAGAAAAAGTAAGTCTTTGAATTTCAACAAAGGGTTACACTATATATACTCTGCACTTATTAAATAGATATATTGAGTTTAACTAGAGATTAACGGTGATTAGGTTTTTAACATAACAATCTAGACCCGTTAAACAATAACGGTATACATTGAAATTAACGATATTTCCAAAATAAACATTTAAATATATATATATATATATATATATATATATATATATATATATATATATATATATATATATATATATATATATATATATAAAGCTGAATGTGTGTGTGTGTGTGTCTGGTCAAGAATAGGCTCCTATATAGTTAACTATTTAAAAAAATGATTACATATAATGGTAGAAGATGTGTCAAGACACAGGAATGGGTATGTTTGATCCTACAGAACAGCGGTTCATTAAAATTGTTGGGTCTGCGTTCGCGCCTGGTCCACACAGTATGAAAATAAAAAAATAAAATAAAAAAAAACGTGTGCAAGTGTTTTTGATATAGATGTACATGAGAATACTTTGATAAGTATGTTTTAACTTTAATAGGGATGGTATAATAAAATAGTAGAGTCTGCGTTCGCGCCTAGCCTTCATAGAATGGAAATAGGCACAAACTTTATTAAGAATTTTCATATCTATCTGCGTAAGTTTCAGTTTGAAGAAATATGGTATAATAAAATTATGGGATGTTCGTTCGCGCCTGACCTCCATAGAATGGAAATATGTACCAAAGTTTAACAAGGTTTTTTTTAATATAGATCCACAGAATATTGTGATAAGCTTTTCACTGTGAACAGGTATGGTATAATAAATTATAAGGTTTAACTATTTTATTTTTACTTTCCTCATATTTTGCTTTGGTTTTGATACCCCCGAATTCGAAGCTATCTCTTTACAACCCTTTCTTTTCATAACCTATCATACTTTCATAAATCAGAGTCCATTTTCTGTAGACTGCCTTTGGCCCCAGTCAACGACGGGTACTTTTACTAGTATATATATATATATATATATATATATATATATATATATATATATATAACCCAACCGAACAGAGTATTCCTTGGCGCATTTCGATTTTGTCGGTATTATAAATCGACTTGTGAATTAGTCGGAAGCTAACTAAATTAAGAATCTTGTTAACAAATCCCTTAGTATCAAAGTATTTAGTGGAAAAATATCTGACTTCTTATTTTAAAGAATATCTGACTCCTGACATTAGTTTATGCCTCATCGGGTTATTATACTTCTATTAGATTTCTCTGAAATCAAATAACCAATTCTTGAGGATAACACCCTATTATCTATGAGATTAGTAGATAATTTAGTGTTTTAATCAAATTTGTCTTTGCATCTTAAATATCGAGTTAGTAACAGGTGACGTAAATGAACTATGTTCCTAATAATTTTCTATGTAATTGCGTAATAGTATACGAATTGTGCCCTCTTAGTTTTACCGGATTCAAGGACAAAAATTCAACTAGGATTGTATCGTATTGAATTTAGCATTGTATTAGTATAAACATTTGGAGGATGTGTACTAAACCTTTTATAAGTCATTATGAAGAGATAGCTTTTGGATTGCAGACACGATATATATTTTTTATTCCTAAGTATCCCTACGCCGGATTATCATGAAAAACCCATGTAAAGAAAGAAACATTATACCCTCTGCGATAGTGTAGTAAACATTACAAGCCTTTTTACAAAACCTTTAAGTTTTATCCATACAAGTGTTTCAATGCGTTTATGCATAAGATACATTGTTAATTGTCCTCTTATCTGTTCTTATTCAATCATTTAAGGTACTTAGCTTTTAATCATTGATTCACGTTGTCGGACATCCAAAGCAACCACTTGTTTAACACAGTTGCGAATTACAACTCTTTTTTTCTCCGAATTACAAAGGGGAAATAAATGTACTGGAAATAAATTTTAATGCGTGGAACAACTTTGTACAAAATATATTCCCTTAGAGATTCAACATGGTCATCTTCAAATACGTTTCCAATAAGAATATATCATTAAATGTATTCTGGAGTCATTAAAATTTATTCGATGCAATCCATTCATTTCAGTATTTTCGATGTTCTCTTAATAAGCATAACTACTCAACTAACAAACTATCAATCTCATTAACTTTTATTCTAAATTAGCTTTTGATCTTGATAAATGGTGATACGTTGTTAAATTAAAGCTACACAATGAAAACACACAATTATTCGGGACATGTGTCAAGGAGAGGTTAAGAATAACTGGAAATAATGCTGGAATAAGTAGAGAAAAACTACTTAATGAAGTTTTCCTTCCTTTCATATATATATATATATATATATATATATATATATATATATAATTACTATTTACTTATTATGTATAAATACATCGTATTTCTGTGTATTAGATAAAGTGTTTTGATAGAAAATCCGATCATATTGCGAATTCGTATAAACATTCGCGAGTGCGATAATATACGCTTGAAATTATATCGGCCGAAGGTTGTAGAAATAACACAAGGACAAAGTTGATATTTTAAACTTATACGTGACAAAGCGATGAAAACTCTATATTAGCTGATTTTAGCGTGACATATAGATGAACAGAGAATTTAACGAAAGTAAATGTTACAAAAGCAAGAGAAATGCAGTTAAAAACAATGATGTGTTCTACAGATGGATGGGGAATCAATTTGCAACATATGTGTTGTAGGCCGATAACAAATGTCTACTTTTATATAAAAAAATAATTTGTGTATGAGTTATTTGCTAATAGTTTCTATTTACAAATTTCACACAAGAAATGGTTGGCGGTGTTTTAGGTAGGTGTTGTACATTAATTTATACATAAGTATCGAACATCGAAAGAAATCCGATCTTACAAATAGTATTTTTTCACTTCTAAATAAAACGTGATTTTTACAGGGGAATATTATACCTTACAGAGGTCGATGTAACGTAATATACCCCCCGTAAGAATTCTTTTTATATAAAATAAAGGAAATGCTTTGTTTAACTTAGTCAAACCCAAATATTAGCTGACGTGATATTGTAAACAAACGCGGACAGAATTTCATTAACGACATTATCGTTATTATTATTTTTTTTTTTTTGAGAATTAGTTCACTTAGGAAATCTTTTAATATATAATAATCAATACAGCATTTATTCCATAATAATACATACGCAAATTGTACAAATTAAAATATGTTTAAGCGCATTGTACGATCGATCAACGCCTAGCAGCCAGCTAGTACTATATTAAAATTAAGCTTGAAATGTGTTTAGTAACTTCACTTCTCTTAAACATATTATCATGTGAACTGGACACCACAACATAATTTCTTCAAATGTCCCGTGAACAGGTGCTTTTTAACCCGTTTTCTTTAATATTCAGTTCCTCTTGAGTAATCTTCTCTCAAACTTACCTATTTATTTCAATCGTCTTAAGGCGATCATAGACTTACTTACGATCTCTTTCAGACTCATTCTTGAGTGGCCTCGTATTGTGATAAGTACATCAGTGAAAAATAATTAGGCGTATATTCTACACTTTTATAAAACATTACATAATGTTTGTTTCTGAATTACTGACTGGGACGTAAACGCAACAGACTGACGAAACAAATTCATTTTTCCATATAAATTATAGGACAGAACAACAGGTTCGTTGAGTGCATGCTCACTTCATATAACGCATGACATGAGTTACGAGACATAAATTGACAGGAAATTAAGTTGACATTTGAACCATAAACAGCACATGTACTCTATGCCAGCAAACGCTGTGTTCACAGACAATGCAACTTTGTGATTCATATCCAAAAACCGACACAGGCTCCAACTCGGCGTAAAATTAAACCAGATATCAAGCTGTATAACAGTTTATTACGTGTAAAACTTTCGAATAAATAATGACGATTTTTCCCCGAATCATAGCAATGTGGGCTCATCCCTAAAAGAAGATTTTCCATCCTACAAAGGAAGTGCTACTATAAAATGACTACTATTACTGTTGTTAACATAGCCACTACTACTATTACTACCACTACTGCTAATAATAATAATAATAATAATAATAATAATAATAATAATAATAATAATACAACTGCTGAGACTACCATTATAATTACTTTAACAATTATAATAATGATAACACTACTCCTACTGTTACTAGAAATTTACAATATAACTACACTTAATGCTACGACTAATCGAGGGGGCACTATGGTTACAAGTTTTTATAAGGGAATGCTACTACTATAAATAATTTTAATGCTATTTTAAACTGTTTTTACTACTATTAGAATATATTCAAAAATGCCAATTACTACTACTGATATCTGTGCAATTAATTCTTATATTGGAATTAATAATAATATCAATACTAATAATATACTATGGGCCGTTTATAGGTGGACGAACGAATTAGTGGGACATCTCAAGCAGAAGACCAAGAAAGTCATGACTATGCACAATGCACTACACCGACAGGGTTGTGCTGGGCGACTCTATTTAAATATGAAAGTCAGGAGAAAAGAATTGATTTGTAAAGAAGACTGTGTAAATGACGTAAAAAAGGATTAGAACAAATATATAATGCGGAAAAGCGATAGAATAATAACAGCAGCAAGAGACGCCGACCCCCCCCAAAAAAAAACAAACAGAAAGAAGAGAAGCAAGGCCTAAAATGGAAAAAAAGGAAAGTAAAACAGATACGTTGACAATTCATTAGAGTGAAAAAAGATAAGACTGATTAAACACTTTCACATATCTAAAAAAAGGAAAACTAAATACAGTAAAACTGAATCTTTAATAACACCCGCATGAGATAACGCAATTAGAACCAACCACATCAAAGCAAGGATCGACAAAATACAGGAAAGCAGCAAATGTAGACTGAGGACAAAGAGACGAAACAAAAAAAAAACTACATAAAAGGCGAACGCAGAAAGCTAGCTTAAAAAGAATATAAAAATAGATTCGATCAAGTAGGGAAGTACAATTATGCAAACAGATGCATCTTGAACACATATACAAAGGATACAAGCATAAATCGGCAGCAGTACTTTAAAATGAAAGTCATGAAATTCTATGGAATAAGAACATACAAACGGATAAACCAATCCAAGCAAGAATATCGGACGTTATAATAGTTAACAAGAAGAAAAAGTCCTGCTAGATTGTAGATTTTTCCGTTCCAACAGACATAAGAGTGAAGATCAAGGAGAGAGAGAAGCGGAAGAAATACACGGAACGGGCCTGAGAGCGCAAATGCGAAACATAAAGAACGTTATAACACCAATAACACTAGGAGCAGTTGTAACAATCCCGAAAAACATCGAGGAAAGAATGGGATATTGAAATCTGAAGGATTGCTGAGAGGATACGGCTGATAATAATGTCAACGACAGAAATATTAAGACATACGCTTGAATGCAAAGGTCATGACCCGCAGGGGCTAGTTAGGCATATAGAAACTGTTACAGAGATAAAACACACAAAAAAAACATGTTATAATGGAAACTGAAACTGTAGAATTGTAAGTTCGCTCTTCTGCGCCATCGCCTCCTCTTTTTTAGTGTCAGCATCACGGTATCTAGTAATCATTATAAGAAGTGTTAATTTGCAGTTATACCTGCCAGAGCCAAACGGAACCCTACCAATGAGCTGAACTTCCGCTGTTTTTGCTAAGATGCTACGCCTTATTCACATGATTATGAAAAAATAAGATAACATCAGATAATATAAAAAAAAACAATGATATTCTTATACATTGATCTTTTTACTATGAGAACGCGTAATGTAAAAAGAAAAATATACTCGAACTAATCTTTATATTATGAGATGACGTTTTGACATCTGTTGTAAAGTTATAAAAGATAATAAGTAAAAGGCCTGAAAAGAGGCATACAAATATCTATTTCTACAGTTTCGCATATATATATATATATATATATATATATATATATATATATATATATATGTTTGTATATATATATATACAAAATATATAAATATATATAAATATATATGTGTGTGTTATTGTTGTTATTGTATATTTATTCATATATGTATATATATTTATATGCGTGTGTGTATGTATATACATGTACGTGTGCATTTGTGTGTCTGTATGTATGTATATGTATATATATGTGTGCATGTGTGTGTATATATATATATATAATTTTCTATTTTTTTATTTTTTTACTTTCATTTTTTTATATATATATAACAGACGCCCCATTTCATAAACTTAGCTATTTATTTGTTCTGATCAGTTTTCTTAATTTAATTCTGGGACTTTCACGTGCATATCTAAGCTGACCTAATTATTAACGCTGATTTTCGCGCTTCTTGTCTTGGTCAGTTTGACCTTGCTTTTCAAATTTAAATTTTCACCGCTTTTCGGGTGTTTTTTTTTAAACCTTAATTTTTTGGATTCATCCAGTCTTGGCAGACGTGTTTTTAAATATTCTCTCCAGTACTTTTCTTTTAATGATTTGGAATTCATTCTATTTGCGCTTTTTCCCAAGGAACTCTGCCTTTTTGATTATTTTGAACCATTTGGAATTTACCCATTGGATTGAAATTTTAAATTCGACCGTTTTGGATTTTACCATTTTTGGATTTTACCCTTCACCGGACTGTCCATTCATGTGAAATCTTTTTATTATTTTTCTTTTGCCTCCTGTTCCCCTTACCTCACCCATTTTTTTAACCAAGTAAGATCTGTGACTTAGTTGTAGTTTCATTAAATACTTTTATATGCAAAATCCGATCCTGCATTTTTCCAATTCCTGCCCTCTGATGAGAAGGAGAGTATTTCTTCGAAACTCCGCGGATTAAGGACTATCCACTTATCTTGTGTTTCCTTTTTTAAAATTAAATATGTTTTTAACTCTTTTTCAAGATGTCTTTTAACATGTTTTATTAATCATTTGTTCATATATATATATATATATATATATATATATATATATATATATATATATATATACATATATATATAGAGAGAGAGAGAAAGAGAGAAAGGGAGAGATGTGCGTATGTATATATAAATAAACCCTTGTGTTAAAGTTCTTAAGAATCCACGGAAAAAGCAATAATAAATAATAAAGTGAAGAATTTGTAGAGCATACTGAGTAAAAATGAATGTAGTATATCAAATTCTAACAGTGAAAATTATAAAAACATAAAGGAGAAAACCGAATTTTAAACGAATAGCAGATAGGGGTAATCCGTCTTTAAATAAACTTGTATGAATTCGCTGCGACACACATAATATATATATATATATATATATATATATATATATATATATATATATATATATATAGTAATTTATAAAATATATATGGCGATTAAGCTACACTGAATATTCGGCTTTTCATCGACTCTAGGATTCGTCAGGCTTAAGCGCGACTTCTGTGGTTGTTTCTCGTTTTTATATGTTCCTCTTCTGTTGAGGATTTTTGTTAGCCAATCAGCTTTCTAGTATCCACCGCGCCCCTTCCTATCAGCCAATGGGCATCATTTTATCGAACAATGGATCTGTTTTAGAACAAGGTTAGTGGTTTAAGGCAAACCTTTTCCTTTTATATATATATATATATATATATATATATAGATAGATAGATATACATATGTGTACATACATACACGCACATATATATACATATATATACATACATATATGTGTGTGTGATCGTTTATGTATATTCATGGTTATTTAATTTATTTATTTGTTTATTTTCTATTTTTTGTTAGTTTTAAAGCTATTTTGTATCGCTATCCTAGAGTAAGTTTTATTTTGTGAACACAGTTGTTTGCTATTTCTCTTCGATAGTTTAATAGATTTTGGGGTTCTTTAAAGTACAGGATAGCAAATTTTTCATGAAGGTATAATTTACATGGGTCGTCTAAATGCCTGCACGTGGTAGCTTGTCTTATTATTTTCCATTCGACTACCGGCCAATGTTCGCTTTCTTTGAGTTCACAGTATTTATTCGCTAGTGTTGTGTTTATACGGTGTTTTTATTGTTGAATGTACTTTTGTGGTCATAGTATCGGGTTTAAAATCTAAGGAAGTCACGCCAACGTAATATTTCTTGTTATTCGGGTTTTCTTCCGCAAATATTGTTGCCTGATAAACCACGTTTTTTGTTAGACATTTATTTTGAACTGGGCAAAGTGTGCGGTGTCTACAGTTGCATTTATCTTGTTCGTTATTAGTATTGTTATTTATGGTATGGTTGTTGACTATCCATTTATTAAGTGTTTTTTTTCAGATTAAATATGTTTTTAACTCTTTTTCAAAGTGATTTTTAACATGTTTTATTAACTATTGGCTCTTATATATATATATATATATATATATATATATATATATATATATATATATATATATATAACATATGATTTACTAAAAAGACAACCTTAAAACTGTTCATATATATAAGTATTATGTCCGCAACTGTGTATTACATACAGTAACACTTGTTTGTCAAGACTTGGTTTATTGAAACAACTTAAATTTTAATAAAATTGAACATTTTCCCGAGTTTTTATAATTTATATGGATGCGCTTACTATTTATTTCCGTGTTTAAGACTGAGAATTTGTCTTTTTTTTAATTATTCGTGTGTTTTACTTTATACAGCCCATGAGTTAGAACACATAATCTACAATCCTACATAAAGTTGGTATATGTGCATAAATGGTATTATTCGTTTTTATCAATATCATGGTATTTTATTTGCTCCAAACCAATCTATCAGATATATCATTATGTAATTCTTCATCGAGTAGAAATGTATGCAAGAAATCATGTAAACATTTTTGGGGATATATTTTTTCTTCTTTTCATTATAATCTTTTTCATTTTTGTTTAGTTTGCTGCACTGCTGCTTATGTTGTTGGTCATGTGATTTATTTCTGCCTGGTGATTGATCTGCTCATCCCCGCGTTTTGTGATAAAATGTAAGCTTAAGTTAGCAGTTCGGGCTTGATAATCGAAATGTAATGACATTCTTCTATCTCTTCATCTAAACAGGACTTCAAAATGGTGATGCGAATTCGCCTTTCTTACCTTGCGATTTTTTTTCATTTTAAAATTGTGTCTAAGTTATCTAACGAATTCATAACTCGCTTAGGGAAATCTACTTCAAATAAATTCAAGAAATCTGTCAGTGACTTGGCAGGTAAATATGTCGGAAAATACCAGTTTGCAGGAGAGAAGGTACGCGTGGGAAATATTTTAACTGGGAGAGATTAAAAGAACATGTATCTATCACTATAACTAAATATTTTGTTCTAAAGCTTGACGCAAATGAATACTTCTCAAGCTGCAGTTTTTTCTAAGCCAATACACATGAACAATTCCATTCTGACCAAACTCACAGAAGGATCTAGAAAGTGTTTCCGTACTTCTTATACGAATAATTATGTATATATTTTTCAAGATATTTCTTCAGGAAATAGCGAAAATACGTTCCTCTCTATAAAAAATATTCTCGGGACATTATTTCAAATAATAAGTTATCTTTGTATGCAAATATGTTTACTAATCTACGCGAGAGGAGTTAAATAGACAACATTGGAAAATGTAAACTTAAATTGCAAACAAAACAAACGAACTTATTTCGACTTTCGAAAGTAGTTCTACCTTACTAAAAAATCGTACGTTGGTTGACATCTCATATCACAGTAGTAAGTAAAAAAGGCGCTCGCAATCCTCTTTTCTCTCGGAATTGTTACTACACAGAGGACTTTCTTTGTAGCTGAAAGTAAAATTTTAGCAGCAAACAGTTCGTTAATGTTTTGAGCCCTAAGTTTCTTTTTTTTCGTTTCCTAATATATTCTTTTAATTGTTTCTATCCACTAAGACTTTTCTCTTCTAATTATTTGCTGTTTTTCTTTATCTTTTGTATTGGTCATGTTTTTATATTCCAAGTTACCTTCATTGAAAGTGAAGATAATAATCCAGACAATCTAAATGAATCTATAATAAGAATAATGAATAGACATTCAGATCCTTAAAAAAATTATTTATCACGGATCATTATAAGATTAGATCTACCGCATTCCACGTGTTATAGGCATAACACTATTTTAATCTATATATATAATTAAAACTGTAACTACCGTTCTTTTTGTGGGAATAGATGTATTTTTCTGTAGTATTTACTTAGAGAATACCCCGAGCTTCCTTAGACTATATAGTGTGTATTGTGAAGGTTTTCTATTTTTTATTTGTGAGTTTGTTACAAAATATAGTTACGATTACTAACGCAGCTTTATACCTATATTAGCAACCTATCAAAAAACAACTTATAAATGCATTATAATTTATATTAATAATATAATAATTTTCAGCAACCATATTATTATTTATAATTAATTGCATGTATTTAATTATTTATATGTTTACATTGCATTATTATTTTGATAATTCTAATATTAGTAAAATAATAACCAGGTTTGTGTTCGTTTCTTATTGCAAAAGTAATATTTCCAACTGGTGAATGATGAATTTAACAACTTTGTTTTTCTTAATTTTTGAGGAAGCTACATAGTAAATAGGTGATGACTACTATTTTCTTTTTTTTATAGTTTACGTAAATATATAATATTTCTATCGCATATAGGTGTATTACATTTTCTACTTATGTATTTTTCTAACGGGAATGGGCATTAGTCAAGTGCTAAGTCTCGGATGTGTTTAATATATTTCTCGGGTTTTAAACTGTTACTAGTAACAAGACATATCTTCATGCGACACAAAAGTAAAGTTTGCAGTGAAAACATTTGGTCTTCATTCTCTTTGGGAGTAAATATCAGAAGGTTCCATCAAATGGTGTGAAAAATAAGATTTGGTTGTATGTAAAACGACCAATAAGGGTGCCGATCTTAGTCTGTGTTGAGATATAGGGATGAATGAGAAAATAATAGGGGCTAATAATAAAGATTGTGAGACTAGAAGAGTACTATTGGTGTGTTTTGTGATAGCCGCCATCAATCTTTAAAATACAAGTATGTATAGTTTCACTCAGTAGAGAAATGTGAATTTAATTTATCTCTGCTAAAAGGGGGTTCTAATTAAATCGGAATTATTCAGTTACGAAAATGCCTTCAATTTGACTAGAATCTCTACGTGCTCAGAAAATGTACAACTTAAGTTGCCCTCTTGTATATCTCCGCCCCACCACAATAATCTCCACATACATTAGTGAAGAGGTTAAGAGATAAGAGACGCAAGAGAGAAAAGAAGAAAAGAAAAAGGTAAGAAAGGCAGAATGAAAGAAGGAAAAAAGTATAAATGAAAAGGGAAAACCAAAAATGTTTTATTGGTTGTGATTCTGAGGCATGCATTACTCCTTCCCACTCGTCCCCCACGCATTCGGCCCTCCCCTCACTTACTACTAGTTCTCCTTATAATTATTTACTCATTTATTACGCAAGGCATTAAGTTTTATAGCAATAATAAGAAAATTAAAATCTATATATATATAATTATTTTATCTCCATGCTTATATATAATCCTCTTCTCTAATTTGGACGATGATAATTAAAAATAGAATGTACTTGGAGATAAACAAGTTGGTGACTGCGATATTTATGATAATTGATGATGCTAACTTTTGATGAGTACATTGATTAATATTGGTAACAATAGTGAGCAGAAGGTGTTTGAAGTAAAATTCAAAAATTAAAATGTAAAGATTTAAAAAATAGAAATTACGATCTAAACTTCAAATGATAAAATATATCAGCATATAAAATAAGTTTATATAATTGATATGAAGGTATCCACGTATACATATACATGCATATAACATATACACATATCTCCCCCTTTTTCTCTCTCTCTTTATATATATATATATATATATATATATATATTTATATATATATATATGAGAATAAGGGAAAATAGTATTTCAACGAAATAAAGAAAATAAAATGGAACAAACCGAGTTATGGAAGTCTTGAAATAAAGAGGAAATGTTCATGAACACATAACTCGGTCTGTTCCTATTTCTCTCTCTCTCGCTCTCTCTCTCTTTCTCTCTGTCTGTCTGTCTGTCTGTCTATCTGTCTCTGTTTCTGTCTCTCTGTCTCTGTCTGTCTGTCTGTCTGTCTCTCTCTCTCTCTCTCTATATATATATATATATATATATATATATATATATATGTATTTCATCTCATTGAGAGAAGATTCAAATAAAAAATATTACAGTGGTAGTCTTTAAGTTTATGTTATATATCTGCGCATATTATTCTCCTCTTTTATGTATAATATACTACGTGGTTGTAAGGGGATGAAACTACTAAGAGTTTACAGTTGTGGACTAAAAGGTTATAGTGAAGAGAAAACGATTAATTTCAATTAAAACAAGTTAATCTTCAAGATTTAGCTGGTGAAAAATTCTGTTTTCTTTGTGTTAAATCGTACTTTAAATGAATGCGTTTTTCTAGTATAAGAGTTCAGGCATAGACAATAACACAACAAAAATCATAATTTTGTCGAATACTTATTAAGAGGACACATTATTAAAAAAGTTTAAGGGAGACTTGATATGGGATATATACATGTACATGCCAAGTGCCAAACTTTCAGTTGAAGAATTGAAGGAAATGGATAAATATTTGAAGTATGCTTGAAAGCAATGAGTATAGTCACAGTGGAAAATTTTCTGGGGTGGGGCTGAGAAAATAGTGCAGTAATGACATAAGCAAATATTAAATTATGTGGAGATTTAAATGAAACGGTGCGTGTTTGTGGGATCTTGATATATGTAGTCCTAGAATCGTGTTTGACAGGAACAAAAGTAAGGAGTATGAAAGTAATTAAAGGGGCGTGATTCGTAATGCCCACAATTTATTGTTGCTTATTAGGAGTTTATACTTACTTAAAATTTAGTGATTGATATGTTCTGTTTCTTTTTACATGATTTCCAAGTTTACAATTGGTGTTCAGTTTTGTTTTCTTTTAACTGCATTTCAGTATATTTACTATTTTGTTATATATATATATATATATATATATATATATATATATATATATATATGTGTGTGTGTGTGTGTTTGTGTGTATCTATCTATCTATCTATCTATATATATATATATATATATATATATATATATATATATATATATTCAAAATATGATAAAGAATACAGAAAAGCTCAACCTTTGGCCTCTTTTGAGCGATTTACAACAGTAAATAGCCAAAAAGTGTTGCATTTAAGTTATATATGAACATTTCTTGGGGCCACAACTCGGACGTTCTAGTTTTTCCTTTTAATTTTTCATTCATATCGTCAGATATTTTTCGTTATATATATATATATCTCTATATATATATATATAAAATATATAAATATTATATATATAATTAAAATATATAAATATTATATATGTAAAATATGCTTAAATATGATATTTTGATTAATGCAGATTTCGTATTTATTGTTATATTATATCAGACCCAATATATAGTAATGATTTAAAGAGAAAAAGAATAAGAAATAACTTGTGCGCAATTATCGAGAATCGAAACCAACCCGTTTAGCTTACGATTTATTTTTGCCTTGGCGTTTAAGTATGAGGCATCAAGACATGTAAGCTGTTACGCTAAAAATAAAATCATAAATTAATAGACTCTATGTTACGCATACATATTCGCAATGACAGTGTTCGACCTCTACCTGGCAAATTTCATTGGTTTTTAAATTACACATGTTCTACTGATTTGCCAAGGCTAAAACTCAAATATGAAGTTTTACATTTGTTCAATTACCTTATATATAGTTTCACGGCTGGATATCAAAAACTCGCAGAGTTAGCTAGGCATTTTTTAAGCAAAAATATATCCGTACACATAAATATATATGGAATGATTTTTGTGTTTACTATAAACTTTTATATAAATATTACCCAAGTATAGATCATGTAGATTATCTGCAGAAATATTAACTTAATAGTTAAGTAAATATAGTCATCTCACGAGAAAACCGAAACACTAATGGGGAATTAATTAAAATGAATGTTTAAACGAATATGCAAATTAGCAAGATCTTTTGCTATAAATTCCACAACTCATACATAACAAAGAAAAAAGGTGGTTTAATATGAACATGAATATACACATAGTAAAAATAAAACAGATTTAGAGGAATAAGTATATACTTGCGGTATCTCTGGAAATTCAACTAGGGACTCATTCAAAAGTGATATATTGATGTTGGCATTCTGTAGATGTCCAGTGTAAATGGAGACGCTTACATATTATTGTAATTTTTTTTTGTTAAAACTGCAAAAGTATATATCTAGCTACCACAAACGCCCGGCAAAGCCCAGTCAAAAAGTACGCTTAAAAATGATGCGATACTTTAATTTTTGTAGATAACGTATATATTATTATAGGGTTAATATTCTATCGATATTTATATATTATACAGTTGCGACTTTAAAATTAAAAAAAATATATATACATATGACTTGAGTGCATTAGCTTGAATCCAAACTTACGAAATAAAAACTTACGCATATATATATATATATATATATATATATATATATATATATATATATATATATATTATTGAGCTCCTTCAACCTAAACACACACTTATGAAGAATTATTGATAACACTATTTATAAATAAAATAGATGACATATAATCGAAACGGAAACCGAAACTTCTGAACAATTCCTGGTCAAATTATTTATGACAAGAAATTCAAGAACATCACAATTGAAGTACATCACAATTAAACGACCCAGATATAATCGTGACACAGATGATATCACACAGGCTGCCGTATATATAAATATATATATATATATATATATATATATATATATATATATATATATATATATATATATATATATATATACGGGATGGCCCATAAGTCACTTTACATTTTCAAAATTCAATAACTTTTTTTATTAATATATTTTAATTTCTCTTTTCAGAATTGCCAAATAGAATTTTTGAAATTTGTTTTTATAGATAAGTCTACAACAGAACAACGAGTGAGGATAATCGAATTTCATTTTGAAAATGGACGATCAATTGTTGCAATGCAAAGATCTCATATGCGTCATTTCAATGTTCAATATCCTCTTAAAATATATGCTATTGAATTTGTTCAACCTCAGTTAGTAAACATGCCAGGTATTGGTAGTAAAAAATGGAAACAACTGCACATACCGCTAGAGCAATAATGCAGTTGTAAACTGTGATGTTTCAGGATCGAAAAATCTCTTGAAATTTCGATTGTGAATGGCCTCTACGTTCATCTAATTTGACAGAACTAGACTTTTGGCTTTGGGGATATCTTAAAGACAAAATGTATGCAAATAACCCGCGCAGTATCCAATAACTTAAGGCAAACATATGCATGAAATTCTTTCCCTACAACTTCCGATGTTAAGAACTGTCATAAAGAATAACTTACAAAGAGTTCGACTTTGCAAAGCCGAGAATAGAGGCGTCTTAAGAGACATTAGCTTTGGTAATTAAATCAGAACCAATTTCCACACTATAAACTGTGCAATAAAAAAGAATGAATTAAATGCAGTCATTTACGAAAAGGTTATTTGATTTTCAAACTGTAAAGTGATTTATGGGCCACTACATATATATATATATATATATATATACATACACACCCACACACACACATATATATATATATATATATATATATATATACATAATGTGTATATATATCAGTGTATTTAAAACCATACTGTATATATATATATATATATATATATATATATATATATATATATATATATATATATATATATATACATCATATATATATACACATACACATACATACATATATATATATATATATATATATATATATATAGTGGAGATGGTAATTAATAAAAACTGAAGAAAGTGCTCAATACTGTTGTAGAGCAAATATGCGTTTTCTTTTTTATTACCGTATCGTTCTGTTAAGTTACATTATTGTTTCGGCTACACGGCCTTTTTTTGTCCGTCTGTCGCGTCCTCAGACTTTTACAGAAATGTTCGCTATTTTGGAATCGATGTCAGCCATTTTATATAATAAAGTATCGTAATATTTTTTTCAATAAAAGTTATAAAATAAATCTGTACTGTCGTTTTTTACGCGACTTTAATCGTTCCGCCAGAACTATATATATATATATATATATATATATATATATATATATATATATATACATAGAGAGAGAGAGAGAGAGAGAGAGAGAGAGAGAGAAAGGTATTGTGCACAAACAGTGAAAAAGACTAGAATCATACGTGATTAATAAAAGAGTGAAATAAATTACTGGAATGGATTTATTTTTCAAAAGTGCTATGTCCACTTACGAAAATAAAATAAAGACATTATGTTACCAGACTTTGTGGATACTATAGTCCTTTCAAATTTGAAAAGCAAAACCATTAGCATATTAGGATTAAAGGTAATGTATAAATTTTTTGCTTATTTTTATACTCATGAAATATTTAAATTTTTAAATGGCGTGTTATCCCTAGATCATGCGTTGTAAACTAGGCGGAAACCTTGCGAATCTTCCAATATTATCTTTAATTTCGTCCTCCCTTCTTTGTTTTGAATAACATAAATAAAGCAATTATAGAAAACATATTCAACATTTAAGCATAGAGATGTCGAGTTTCTTTAGATTTTAGATTGATCCTGCAGAAATTAATACACCTAAGACAGATGTGTGATCATTTCTCTATAATGTTGATATAAATTTCAATATTCAAAATTTCCATAAAACGCTGAAAATGATTTAAAAAATGCATTTAGTAATCATTTATGATATGAAATAATATGTTTGTGCAGTTCATTTTAACGGACCTTGTTATTAAGCAGTGGTTTTTTTCTTATAGATATAAACGTTTCTGAGTAATAGTTCACTCTTATGTTGAAAGGGCGGTTAATAAGTTTCCTCAACTACAAACACACATCACACGTTAAAATATTGTAAGTAATAAAATGACATTTATGATATATTATAATGGCTTTCAATATTAAACTACGAAATTTAAGAAATTAAAACACGATATGATTCATTAAATTTATACAAAACATATTTTTAGCTTGCACATCTTTCAAGTCTTATCAAGCAATTGTTTAAGCAATTAAACGTATACACATAACTAATTCATATACAGTAGCGTCCAAAAGTTAAGGAATGGTCGATCATTTTCTATTAAATGACTCCTAACTTTTCTATGAAAATGGGAAATAAAAATGCTGGTGAATTTTCCAATGTTTTTAATGGAAGTTAAATAAAAAAAATATATTTTTTTTATTTTTGATTTGGAATACATATTAGTTTGGTAATCGTCTGTATTTTTTTTACATGTAAACAAATTTAATTAAATTACTGGTGTCCAAAAGTTAAGGAACGGGGAAAATTATTAATGAAAATAAAAGAATCCTTTCAGTATTTAGTGAAAAGCCCCTTGTTTTCAATCACACTATGGCATCTTTTTGCTGCAAGGCAGAACTAATCGTTCACATGTTATAGGGGAGATATTATTCCAGGATTTTCGTATACATTCCCATAAATCATCAAGATTTTGGATATTTTTCTGTGATCTTATCACCAATAGTTTTCCAAACATTTTCAATTGGCTTAAGGTCGGGTCTCTGAGCTGGCCGATCGATAACGCAAGTATTGAATCTATTAAGTTCTTCTAAAACTATTTTGCTTTATGGCACGCTGTGCTGTTTTGCATAAAGATATCAGAACCAGAAAGATGAGGAGCCGCATGTTCTCTAATCAATTCTCTGTACAATCGGGCATTTACTTTTCTATGGATCCTCACAAAGGGATCAGTTCCTTTTGAAGATATCATGCTCCATACCATTATACTACCCACCTCAATTTTTACTGTACTTTTAACGCACTTATAGGACAGTCCTTCTCCATTTGTTTTTCTGACATATTAACTATCAAATATTGAACAGGTCTAAAAGCGTTAGTTTTCTGCAAACATATGCGATAAAAGAACTAAAAAGATGCATGGAAAAAGTTAGGTATTTTCCATTTATTTTATTTTAAGAGTGTAGCCAAAAAGTAAACATAAAATCTAGTTAACTGTAAAAGTAGTTTAACAGTTTTAAAATGTGAATATGTTACATATTATATATATATATATATATATATATATAGAGAGAGAGAGAGAGATAGAGAGAGGGTGGGGTATTAGAAAAGAGAGAGAAATAGAGAGAGAGAGAGAATATATACAGTGAGAGAATCTAGTAGCTGATCGTAAAAGAAAGCATGTTAACACAGAGGGTGTGCATTGTATTTACAGACGAACATAAGAACGGAAATGTAGTCTACTGTGGGATGTGAGTATGTGTCCGTTATTTTTTTCTCTGTAGACTCGTTTTGTGTAATGTTTATGAGCAGTAAATATTATTTGTCTTTGTTGCAATAGTTATGAGAACAGATGTTGTGTTTTTTTTTTGTTTCAGGCTTATCGCCGGACCAAATATTGTATCCTAGCGACGGCTTATTTTCAAATTGTGACAACTGTTCGTTTATATATAGAAGAATAGAACTCCGTAATATTAGTATATTCAAAGGTCCGCCAATGAAAATTGACGGAATTTCTGGAAGGGGAAATTTTTGGAGCGGGAAATGGTGTGTCTAGTATTATATGGTCCAGTTAAAAAGGGGGCCTTGAAAACATAGTTATAATGTATAAAGAATCTTCTCAGTGGGTATTGGAGACAGTATAAAGACTGTAGATATAGAGGGGAAAATATGAACTACTTCCTCTAAAGAGGTTGGCGATCGCGATGATGTTTCTCCTTGGATGCAATTTAGGATTTTATTATAATGAATGAATATGTCTAAAACGACATCCTAAAGTTACACATGACGATGATAATAGTTTAGGCAATAAATTTGTACGTGGCATCTGTTACTGCAAACCAAGAGAAATTTAGTCCAGAGGGAAATTTCTGCAATCAAAATATTATGTATAGGATAAAAACATAAACTGAAATCGCAAAATGAAAAATATTGAATTTTTCAAATTTTGACATGAACTCATATGAACATAAAAAAACGTATAAAATGTAATGACAATATAAAATTCTTGAATTTCAAATATTCGTTTTATCTAAGTGTAGATTTCTTTGATAAATATTAAAATTTGCATATTTTATGATGAGCAGTCATTTTTTTAATGCGACCCAAGTTCATATAATTATTTTTCAATAACACTTCTCTGTGTTTTAACGAAGATCACAGCTCCGTGTGACCTTGCCACTTTGAATAATAATTTATTGTAATATCTAGTCTTAAATGTAAGTGGATCAATTGCATTTCTATTATTTGTTAGTAATTGATCTTTTTATTAACAATTTTTAATTTTCAGTCTGTAAAAACTTATTAAAACATAAAATCGAAGTTAATACATGACGTGTGTACATTTACTTTAGTATGCAACAGTTAATTGTTGCATACACGTGTGTGCGTGAATGTGTGTGTGTGTGAATGTGTGCGTGTGATTTAATATGTCTAATTGTTATAATGTCTCTCTTCGTGTGTTTCGTATGATTTCTCTTTCAATCGGATGAATGGATCAATAAGAATGGCAGATGAAAGGATGCGTAACTTCTATTTATTCATCACTCTTCAAACAGACGCGTCAATCTGCGATCCTCTTTTCATTTTATTAATGCAGGTGTCAGTTCAAAATGCACTTAAGCTCTTCTCAAAATGTTCGCTCAACCAAAAGTAAATCCTGATTTAAAAACGAAAAAGAAGAAAGATATGAAATACCTCACCGTTCTTTCAAGTCGTCATCATCGCACGCTTTTAAATCGCTTCCCACAATCAACAATTCTGAGAGTATTGACACCTACAGCATTTTTATTCTCTCCTTAAAGCACGTTTGTTATCTTTGAGTAATATATATATATATATATATATATATATATAAATATATACATATATACATGTATATACATACACGCACACACACACACACACACATATATATATATATATATATATATATATATATATATATATATATAGAGAGAGAGAGAGAGAGAGAGAGAGAGAGAGAGAGAAAGAACAAGGGAGAGAGATAGAAGATTGAGAATCAATATAATCTCTCAGAATCGAGGCAGATCCGAAATTTTAACGCAAACCTTGAGGAACTTACGTGCTCACTATCGAATTGAATAGAGCTATGTCAAGAATAAATTATAATCTCTCCTATTATATAAAAGGAACTTTGTCTGTGCGTATGCGAGTTCGTTTCCTAATTCGAAATAGAATACTTAAAAGAATGTTACTACTAATTTCCAAAATTAAGTATTTATAGTTAAAACATATTTTTAAATATAGTATGCAATTGCTATGACCTCTTGATGTTGATTCCTTTTGAATAAATAGTATATATAGAAATCATGTAAGAATAAAATATATAAAACTTAAAATACATCTCTGAAACAGTATACCATTTGTATATATTAATCAAATTGTGAACAAGCACATACACAGACAGGAATATGCCATTAATATAATAAATATGCAGAAACTTCACACACTTAATAATAAAATCAAATGATTACTATATAGCGATGTGGCTGCATATTTCGTAAAAGTGTTAAATTCCACGCATGCGACTAGATCATTTGTAGAGGGAAACCAATGTTATTTATCAGTCTGCAAGCAAACATTTTAAGCCCTTTACACATTTTCTACTGCATGCAAATGCTTTAGTCTCTTAAACGTAACCAAGTTCATAACGCTGTAGGATTTGTTCCACAGCTTAGGCCGGGGCAAATGCTGGGATGAGATCATATTCGACTAAGGAAAAGGAATTGTGAAAATAATGTTACTACCGGGTCTATGCATATACAACTTTTTTGTATTGCCTAACGCACAGTGACGTCGGTAATACACTTTGATATTGCGTACAGCACTTTTTTACCAACTCCTGCAAAGGCATTTTTGTCAATCTGTCAAAGAATAGCAATTCCTTGGGATATATCATCGAGGTGAAGTAGGGAGACATACTAATATACATATGTATAAGTCTCTCCTACATATCACATAGTCATTGTAGCATCCAGCAGTACTTAGTTAATATATATATATATATATATATATATATATATATATATATATATATATTACCTGGAGAGGACATTTCAGCTTCGACAAAAAAAAAAACTGCTACTCAGACGGCCACTTTCATACATGTCACTTTAGCAACAAGCAGTACTGCACTATGTGAGCATTTATACATTAAAAACAGCCTAACGACGCATTACTCTACTTGCGACCTTTACAGAGGCCCATTATATATATATATATATATATATATATATATATATATATATATATATATATATGTGTGGGGGGGTGCGTGTGTGTATATATATATATAACAATAGAAAAATGAAAGCATGAAAAGTAACATGGTTAGGCTTAAACATAGAAAAGTAACGACCATTTGTTAAAACTGGAAAAGAAAAGGGCAAGATATTCTGGTAAAAGATATAATACATTTATAAATTAAAAAATTGCATGATTAACAATTGAGTATATAATGTAAATTAAATGTTTAAAAATTCTTAATACTGAAAAATTTTCAGTTTTAAATTTATTATATTTTTTACTAGAGTATCTTGTTCTTTTCTTTTTCAGTTTTAACAACTAGCGCTTTAATTTTACATGTTTAAGCTTAACGATATTACTTTTCCTGCTCGTAATTTATTATGTTTCCAGGCTATCAATTAATTAACTTGTTCTTTGTTTAATTTAAGTCTTATTTTTTGCCCCCATAAACGCATACGTAATAACAATGTACGACTCTTGTTTCTTCCAAGAAAATCTTAATTTTCTTCCTTCCATGCTTTCAGTCTCTGTTTAACTTTTTACTCATCTTTCCAAAATAGCAGTGAATTAGTAGCAATAGTAGTCGCTGAATCGCCGTGATTGCAATGGAAACCAGTCATAAAAAGCTTCGCTTACCTCCTTACACATTTTTACGGTTTGAACACCAGAAAATCTATCATAACTTGTTTTACTGAACGGGAATTGCATTTTTTTTTTCAATATAACTGAGAAGGTGATCTATAAACTGTAATAATTGTTTGAAATTTCGGTAAAAAGATAACGCTTAAGCTTCAAACAATTTTAGATAAATAAACTGCTACTTAACCATATGTTCAAACACTACAGTGTTCGAATGATATATAAATTTATATATATATATATATATATATATATATAGAGAGAGAGAGAGAGAGAGAGAGAGAGAGAAATAGATAGATAGATAGATACGCGTGTGTGTTTGCCTGTGTTTGAGTCTGTGTTCTATTTTTAATGGACTCTTTTCTCTTTTAATTTCCAGAATTTCTTCCTCAAACTCAATACAAGGAACAAATGAAAACAAGTGTTTTCTTGTCATTTCCGCCGTTAAGCTAATCTATAAACCTTTTCTACGAGATGAACAATATATTTCTTTATTTAGAACAACCGGCTACTATTTAAATAATGGGAGCAGCATAATCTTTACAATGATACACTTATTTCCAAAATTTAAACACGTTTTTTTTTCTTGCTCTTTGACTATCTATAGTATGTATCTTGCTATACACACATATATAAATATATATATAATACAATAGTAATAAAAATAATAATATATGTATATATATATATATATATATATATATATATATATATATATATATATATATATATATATGAGCTAGCCTCTGATACTGCTCGATCGTAAAAAAAGCTTAAATATATATTTCATTTATGTACGTTCGGATATATTATTGTAGACCCAGTTTTCTTTTCATTATTATATTATACTCAATATATAGTGTTTGCCGATCGGCACTGCTCGCTCATTAAATACCCTTAAGTGTATTATTTAAAGTTATACCGATTTCATATTTATTATTATAGAACTAATATCATATTGATTCTTACATTGTAAAGAATATATAGTAGTTATTTCAAAATTAAAGTATACATATGATGATGAGAATATTCATCTACATAATCACAATAATACAAATACCAAGACATTTTCAGTTAATAAAAAGGCAGACATAGTTAATTAATCAAGAATAAAGGTTTAAAACAATAATTATATTACAAAATAATTAATGCGTGAATCGATTCTGTTGTTTCCTGGACAATCTATGGGAATATAACCGGGGATGATTTGTTAGAGTCCAAAACATTTCTTCGGAAGAGAGATAATTGCAAAGTAAAAGGTCTGTTCCTTATTTAAATATAAAACATATAGAATGTTGGAGGTTTCTATGCCAGCGTAACTATGTTATTATCATTCAAAGTTCGTAATCATTTATTCTGTCGAAAGAGAATTCCTGATCGGGAGTCTGCTTATTCGACTCACTAATATTCCTCACAGTATATATAATGGAATAAGATGTTACGAACTGGTAAATAGCTGGTTTAATATAACATTTTACGTAAATAACGAAATTGTTATCATATTAAAATGGTAAAATAAATCTTAACCATTTAGATTAAAAACTAAGTCTTTGCGTATGAGATACATTAATTCGCATAGTTTTGAATCGTTTAGATATTGATAAACAATTAGTATTATTTGAATCATTCTGACTACTGATCCCATCTTCAATGTTAATTTCACACAGTTTCGGTCGAGGAAAACACCGGCCTTCTTCTGGAGTAGAATCGGGAATCTGCACGAAAGTTTAACAGAACTCTTTATTCAATTCACCGCATTAATATGCTTTCAATCTGCCAGCTATGACCTGCTAGAATTCCTAAGTAATTCGCAATTGTATTTAAAGTGTCGCTCGCAATAAAGATAAAATATTCAACTACCAGAAGAGTGTAATTCACAATTGAACTTACCAAGTTATCTATTAACTCATGGCTTGACTGAAACGTCGTAAAAATGAAAATCAAAATGAGAACAGTAGTTAAAGTAATCCTTGTACTTGAAATGCATCTGTATGTTTTTTTTTAAGGAGTCATTATTTATAAACATTTTTGGGGCCACATATGAGTAAACGTTAAAGCTAATCAACGAATGGGCGGGGAAACACTTAGTGGAATGAGCAAAATATTACGTAAAGGGATATGGATATCCGAGAGTAGTATTCAACATATATTTGTTTATATTAGACTTGAATACAGTAATTATATATTAAGCTGGGATATTGAATAGCCGTAATTAGTTCTACAGAAGCGGTGGTGTTTATAGAAATAACTGTTTTATAGAATTTCGCTTTTTTCTTTTCTTTTTTTTTTTTTTTTTTTTTTTGTAAAGATGAAATCCTGAAGTTATTTGCTGTGGTTCTTAATAAACAAGTTTTTGTTTTAATTTTTTTTTTTTAGACTTGAGCACAGTCGAGCACTAACGATGAAGAAAATAAAACATTTTACGTGAAAGAGACTAAAAGGACGAAATGATAACATTCAAAAAAAAAAAGTGCAGTGTGCTCGAATGGCATGAAATATTGACCGCTCGATTCAGTTGGTGCCGTTGCTTTACCCAATCCTTTTAGTATGAAGGATCGATATCATGTACTATGCGAAATTTGAAAACGTTACAAAAATGCTTAAATATTCTATTTTAATTTATACGTATTTCTGTTTATTACCAGTAAGATATATTATGTATTGATTAATATATACCAAATATATGGTAATGAGCTTAAAAATTCATCAAATGCGCGGGTGTCATCAGCTAGAATCAAACCAAATCGACAGAGTGATAAAAAGACAGTAAAAATGAAGAGACTTTACCCACTGACTGTATATATATATATATCTATGTTCAGAAGTAAGGGGTAAAAGCGAATGACAAGTTTCAATATCACTGCTCTTTCGATTTGGACTCCTTAGCAGTTTTTTAATCGGCTAAAACAAATCAAATTCGTTTCACAGGTCCAAATTCCCTATGTGTCAATTTCATGTTTGTAGAGGCTAAATTAGAAGAAGAATTCGGAAGGGACAGTTTGCATATACAGAACAAAATCACAAAGACACACACTACACACTACACACTACACACACACACACACACACACACGCACACACACACACATATATATATATATATATATATATATATATATATATATACAAATATGTGTGCTAGAAACTTTTCATCCCTGTTGCTACGCAATTATGCACTATTAAATTAGACCAATCACCCAATAAGAAACCATAAAATTGAATAATTAACTAAAATTCATTTATGTATGTATATATATATATATATATATATATATATATATATATATATATATATATATATACAAATTCGACAAAAAACTTAACTTTATATAAATATAATCATACATTACCAGCGGCATTAATTCAAAATGATTGCTGTAATTCCCGATCGAATTACGGCTTTATACAAAGCAAAATTAAAAATCAGAATTGAAGAAAGATAGAATTGTAAATACCATTGTTTGCTCTGTTGTGCAAGCAGACGCTGCTCGCCGTCACGTATCTATCTCACACTAGACATCCAACTATTTGTACTCGGCGTAATTTATATTGCCCCGTTCCATGTCTAGCGAGAAAGCTCACAAGGTTTCTTGTAATTTCGGACTCAGGAAAGTAATCTTGTCTGTGGCAAAGATTCAGTTTACTGGAATCTCAATGGATAGACGTTACAGGAAAACATTTTTCAATCTGTGATAAGTAAGGTTTCTGCGCACGGACAAAGTTCGCAAAACACCATCTATTACACGTCATAAGTGTGAATGCATAGATTATTAACCTGAAATAAAAAAAGAGATTAGTGCACACTAAAATACATCTATCTGGGTGTTCTCTTGATTATAAAGATGATGGTTCTCTCACTCTCATGATTATTATGGTGATTGTTTTCATAGACATTATTGTTCACCTTAATTGTCAGATAGTTTTCTGGATAATTATAAGCATACTTAAGTAAAGCGTTTTTGAAATCATACTTCCTACTGATGAGACAAAACCCTACGTATCTCTGCAGCAAGTTCAACGAATCATACTCTGTAGTAATTATGGCTTATCACTCACAATACCCCCAGGGTTACCTAAAACTATTTAAGGCTTGCCGTATTATACAACGAGGATCTAAATCTGTGTATTATGTAATTAACTGATGATAAGGATCTAAGGCATTCATGAATCCTCATCAAGCTTGAGGCACAAGTCAGGCATGAACAGGCGTTTATTATCATACCAATATTGTTTTTTTTGTCATTTGATTATTCGGCCTATTGTTCATTTTTTGACTATGATAGCATTTCGGTCGATTTAACTTTCGTTTACTTTCATGTACATCTTATCAAACTCAGAAACCTTTCTGTTAGACTCTGGAATCTGCACGGAATATTGAGAGAACCCATTTAAATCCATCAACGTGGAGTGTATACTTGTTCCGTTTGAGATGACCCGCAGAATCCATAAATAATTCGTATTTGTATTTTGAATATCGCCTGCAATGAGAGTTAAACCTTAACACTCCAGAAGAATTTAAGTTATACTTGAATTTATCCAAGTATTCATACGTTTCGATACGGGTTCAAATTATAGAAGCTTTATTATCAAATAGTGTTGGATGAGAGAATGCTTGAAAAATTCTATTATAGATTCCAATTTGGCTTCTCTTTGTATATAAACAGCAGGGTTGTTTCCACATATGCTTATAATGAAGCGATGATAAAATTAAAACGGTTGGGCATAATTGACTTAAAAGTAGTTGACAAATCAGGCATAACCAAGGTTTAATTTTAGCGAAAATGATAGCAAGGATTGTCAATGTTATTAAAGATTACAATATCAGTATTTCAGTAGGATTGATCACCCTATGTATCTAAGATAGATAGAGAAATAGTATGGTGTAGATATAAGTCGAGTTCCCAGAATCGCTCGTGCGGAAAACAACAAGATGAATCTCTAGAATACGTATTAACTGGTCGAGGGCAAAACACTGTCAGTGAGTAAAAATATAAAGTGAAAATTGAAGTTAGTCATTATTTCGTTATCTTTTTTTTCCTCAGGTCCTTTATATCTTCAGTACCTAATGCAAATATTCAAATTACATCCGCATATTCTTTTATCAGAAACCTTTGATAGAATAACTTAACTGCAACTATTCAAAAGACAAAGAAAATTTCGTAATTTCATAAAATTATTTGCTGGACCCCTGCGTTGCTCAGTCGTACACTACGCCTATTCATGATATTTTAATTCATACTGATTGCGCGTTTATTATTATAGAAACAATTCTATATTAAATGTTATATATAATGAGTAACAATGTGCCCGGTGGACTAACTCGCAAAAAAATAAAAAATGAAAATAAAAATATATTAAATAATAATGATAATCTACCACATCAATGTGTATTTGTTTGGGCTAAGCGAGGGCATGTAAAAATGTCTTTACGGATAATAGATAAGTTATAATAACGGTTTCGATTATCAGTAATTATCGGGGGTATTCTGACACACATCTTAACATCACTCCCAGACTTATACACTAAAGTTCTATGAATTTTAAAGAAAATATGTTCAGCTGTTTCGGAGTCTATAAAGCACAAACTTACACACAGACAAAGTTGCATTTCGATAAGTATATGTATATATATATATATATACATATATATATATATATATATATATATATATATATATATGTATATATATATATAGTATTATTATATTAAAGGAAACTTCATCATAAGCGTTTGAATATATATATATATATATATATATATATATATATATATATATATAGTATTATTATATTAAAGGAAACTTGTATGTGCGTATGCGAGTTCGTTTCCGATGCACTCGAAAATAGCTTGGCCAACTTTGATGAAATTTCACACAAATCAGTCTCTAACTCTACCCTTGTGGGAGGCAAATAAACAAAAAAAAATGACAGCGTTAAATATTCATTGATTTCATTCACTACTTTTAAACGTTGTGTCTCGCTTGTAGTGTGTGTGTATATATATATATATATATATATATATATATATATATATATATATATATATATATGTATGGGATGGATGTGTAACATTGTCGCCTTATAGAAAACATCACTACTGTTTATTTTAAAACTGTTATTGAAAACATCAATTCAGATAACTTGATTATGTAGTAGAGCTGGCATACATTCAATGAAGCCGCCTTCAGTCGCAGTCAACGCCTTTTTAGAGGTCTGATTCAAGGAGCATACTTTTCAATAAGCACCGGCGGGTCTCAGCGAATATACGGCTAATTTCGGCGACTGGCTGGGTTTGGTCTTGTAGGAAGTCATGTTGGTGGTGTTCTCGACCTATGATCAAAATAAGTCTTCAGCAGGTACAGGTTGGAGTATCGGACTGTAAGAGAAGGGTCAAAAGTCGTAGTCCTCTTTCTGAAACGAATCCTGAGTTTCTTTGGACTTGTGGACCGGCAGCGAGTGCCAGCAGCAACCAGATTGGAGAAAAGAATCACTACATTTATTACAACATCCACGTACACTTTGGCGTTGACTTTCAAGACGATTTTGAAGATGTGAAGTGGCATTTTGTGGGCTCGACTTGAAACTACACCAAAGACTATAACCGTGACGAGAAACTTTGTTTTCATCATCCAATGAACATCATTTAGAGGGTGCTGACAATGGTCGTGTTGTAATAACTTGGATCGGTAGTGAGCATGAGCTGTACAGCGGCGCATCTTATATCTCGCTTGTTGACCATTGTTTCACTTTCGGACATGATAGAAGAGTTCTATAGCTTTGGGGATTTGTACACTACTGATCAACGTTTAGATGGTCTGCAACAAAAACGGATACACTCGGTTTTCATCAAACGGGAATGCAATCATGTTTTCTTTTTTAAGGATACCATAATCTCGTTCAATCTTATATATATATATATATATATATATATATATATATATATATATATATATATATATATATATATATATTGTGTACAGAAAGTTGTTAGTTGAGACAGGTCATTGGTACCGTCGGTTTCAAGCCCGATAATAAGGCCCGTTTAAGGTATCCTTATCGAGCTCTCTTCAGCCAATATTCGTCAATATTCGACGAATATTGGCTGAAGAGAGCTCGATAAGGATACCTTAAACGGGCCTTATTATCGGGCTTGAAACCGACGGTACCAATGACCTGTCTCAACTAACAACTTTCTGTACACAAAATATAAGTACGCTCTTAAAATTTGGATTTTCCTTTTAATTGAGCACTCTGCTGGAATTCTTTTTCCAAAAAAACTAATCATATATATATATATATATATATATATATATATATATATATATATGAATAAAAAAATGAATGTTTATATCTTTTCTGTATTTATTTCCTGTGTTGACGTGTAGGATTACAAAAAGTCTTTTGAAAAAAAAACAAAAACAAGAATATTTCCTTCAAAAGCACATGATTTTCGATCGATCATTCGATCTTCCTCAGTGTGAATGATAGAAAACATGAGTGAGCGGGCAGAGTTAGCAGCGGGGTGAAGGGGCACGGGTATAGCCATTAAGGTAAAGATATATCTGAACATGACCTTTCCAGCATATATATTATATATATGCATGCTATATATATATATATATATATATATATATATATATATATATATATATTAAATTTATTTATACAAACGTTGATTGCTACATATGTGGATACATGTTTCTGTAATCAGAATATTTAATATACCTGCTCTGTTTACTCATTGAGCACTTTTTTTGAAGACACATGTTGTTTCATTTGATGTACTTCTAGGAAACTAAACTCTACTGCCATAATATATATATATATATATATATATATATATATATATATGTGTGTGTGTACTTTACTAGTTAAGCCATTTAAAAATACGTTTATCGTCAAATAGCATGTATAAATTGATCAAGAAATATAAATAAAAGTTTTTGTATTTCAATTATTTGTTATTTGTTTCGATGTCTCCATTTTTAATGATTGAAACACTTTTCCGATGTAACGCGTGTCGTATTCCTGCGGCTACATTAGACATTAAGAATTAATCGAATTTGAATAATTATTCTTGGAACTTCGGCGCGCTAAGTTCCTATAGAAACCGGACAATGTCTCGTGGGACTTGCTTCCATTTACAAAACTGAATTAAACTCGTCGGTTCATTTGAATATTTCTCAGTTATTTATATAATATAAAATCACTTTTAGAAATCAGCACGAAATCAATATGCACTACGTAAGCATAGTACATTCTATATTATATCTACTTATAGCGGTCACTTTCTCTGTTCACGTGTCCGTGCATATTTTAAATGTTTGGTAAATGATTATCAAAGTTTCTTTTATGAATAGAAACCATTGATTTAGTGCTGGATAATAATTCGGGATATTTTATTTAGAACTATTCTATTTTTCTAACAGGATCAAAATTAATTAACTAATTTAAAATAAATATCCCCATTCTAAAATTCTTTCCGAAATAACTCGATATTGATCATTTTCATATGCACTTTTAAGTCTTAAAAGTGGGCAATGCATATATTATTGGGCATGCGCAATAATTTATCTTTATTTCTAATAGTATGTTTATTAATAAAAGCAATTAATTCGATGTTATACAATAATATAGGATTAAACAAAAACATTTTAGGGCTATTTTAAATATCAATAATTACATATAAACGTTAGTGAAATGCTATTGGTATTGGAGAGAACGGACACCACGATTGGCTATTTGCAAAAAGATCAACCAGCCATAAATAAGCACACACAGACACACACACATTATATATATATATATATACACACACACACATATATATATATACACACACACACATATATATACACACATATATATATATATATATATATATATATGCATCTAAGAGAAGATAACGCTGATGTAAAATCTGCGTTTTACTGTGTGCTTGTCTTGTGGCAGTCATCTGCACCGGCAAGGATTAGAAGTAATACCAAAAGTGTTGTTTGTTCTACACAAAACTTTCATCACTATAAAAAAATGATCTGTGTGGATTTCCGAGCAACTTAGTTCATGTGGAGGAATCCTCTACGTCCAAATCGACGGGAGAATCAATTTCATATATATATATATATATATATATATATATATATATATATATATATATATATATACGACCATGTGTGCCATGCGTTGCTCGGGGGTTTGGAGGTGTGTGTTGAGCAAAAAAAAAGTGGTAGGAAGGCAGGCTCGAAAACGTACCGCAAAGACGGAAAAGAACGGGGAAAATGTAACGTCTTTGCTGTTACGACCACCACCAAAAACCGGAAGGGACGTATGTTTAAATTAAGGCTAGACAATCGAATAGAGGGGATGATTGTCGAAAATATCGGCGAAAAAGGCGACCCCCTTCCTGTAGAAAAATGCCCAGTTGAGGGTGAAGAAGTTAATACTTTTAACAAATTTTTCGGCATTTGTCGACTGAAGGGTCGAGCTTCAAAACGATACTGATCTTGTGAAAATCCGTCGCTTCAGTGTAAAGTTTTAGGCAGACATGTAAATATACCTGCACAGATTTATGTATTTGTAAGTCAAATTTTCGACTCAAACCGACTAAAAAGCTTGGCTTATTTCTTAATACCATTCATGTAAAATTTCAAATGTTTAGACCAGAAATTGTCTGAGTAATTTGTAGAGACCGCAGAGGTCAATTTTTTTTTAAATTTGACCCCTATTATAACCATTAATATTTAATGTTTTGGACTCAAATCAAATTCGTAATTTAGATCCTTGTCCTAGGAACCTATATCTAAAATTTCAAATGTTTAGACCCAAAATTGGCGGAGTAGTTTGGTAGAGTGCTCAAAGGTTAAATCGTTGAACTTTGACCCCGTAACAGGAACATGTCTGGACTGAAACGGATTACAAAGATTTTCCCAAATCTCACTACCCTGTATATCAAATTTCGAGTCTGTAGACTAAAGATTGGCAGAGTTATTGTGTAAGGAAATGTAAACAGACAGACATACAGGCACTTTAATATATATATATATATATATTATTATTATTATTATTATTATTATTAACACTAAGAATCTGTTATGTGAACTATTCACGCATGCACATTCCTTAAACTATTTACAAACAGATAAATGTCTGATAACCCCTTAGAAAATGTTCACTCCTTAGCAGATTTTTTTCCAATGGAAACCTTATCAACATATTCCCTTTGTTTGAGTACCCTATATGCGAAATGTACATCTATAAATCTGAAATTATTTGAGTATATAGGTTGAGAAACGTCTCACACACATTCTTTCATTTATAGATATACATATGCATGTGTGTGTATTTCCTGTTATGTAACGACATATAATTTTATGTACCTACTAGCATGGGTGTCCGGCGTTGTCCGGGTGTTTGAAGGTGTATGTTGAGCAAAAAAAAGGGGTAGTAGGAAACCAGGCTCGAACCCGTACCGGGAAGGGGGAAAAGAACGGGAAAAAAACGTGATGTCTTTGCTGTTACGACCCCCGCCAATCGGGAGTTGACGTAGAGTTAAATTAAGGCTAGACAATCGAAAAGAGGGATGTTTTCTTTTCGAAAAACCGTTCCTGCGAGTAATTATGAGAAAACAAATTATAAAAAAAATACTCCAATGATATAATGTGTATTGCCGGGACCGTCTAAACTATATTATATTACCGTATCATAAATAAATAATTAAATAATTAAATAAATCCATTATTATTATTATTATTATTATTATTATTATTATTATTATTATTATTATTATCATTATTATTATTATTATTATTATTATTAATACAATCATTTCAGACAATAACACCTACACAGAACACGTAAGTATCAGCTCTAATTTCAAATACCAGAACAATACAAATAAAACACAGGAGAACCAAAGTCTATATAAAAACACAAAAGATATTAAAGGATATATACTCAAGAGTCAAAACAACGAGAAGAATATGCTGTGGTCACAACCGTAGTGATAACACACATACTAGTGTGAAGGAAGTATACAGCTAAAAACTCTAGCAGCATGTAAATGAGGCCGTATAGGTTAAATAGAACAGGTTATGCGGGAGGTGTCAGGCACGATGAAAACTGAATAACAGTAAAATTTCAAATTGTCAATAAGAAAACGTGTGATCTTTATGCATATTACCAGGTCATCCTTATATTGATACTTTCATTGAATTTGTACAATGAAGCGCAATATTTAGCTGCATCGACATTTTATCAAGGTTGTCTAGGAATGAAATACTCTCGCAGTAAATGAAGTGGACAGTCTATCAAACAGACGGACATTTTAAGTTTTCTTTCCTTATTCAATTTATATTGCACAATGGGAATACTATACACATACTGGATTTGTGATAATATCATTTTATGTATGATACGATTATTAAATGAATCGCGGACATATTATTATTAAATATCTACAATTATTTTATTAAATATATATATATATATATAACTATATATATATAGGTAGATATATAGATAGATAGTCATGTATATGTATGTATATATATATATATATATATATAGAGAGAGAGAGAGAGAGAGAGAGAGAAAGAGAGAGGGAGAAGATAGATAGACGGATAGACAGTTTATATATATATACATATAGTTTATATATGTATATATATAAATGATTTATAAATAAACTATATGTATATAAACTCTATGTATATAAACTATATATATAAACCGTATATATATATATATATATAAACTATATATATTTATATATAAACTGTATATATATATAAACTATAACGCCATATATATATAAACTATTTATATAAACTATATATATATGAACTATATATATATATACACTATATACTTATAAACTATATATATATAAACTATATATATCGAGAGTTCATATATATATAAACTATATATATATATATATATATATATATATATATATATATATACTTGTTTATTGTTATATAAACATGGCCACTATCCTGCTGCTACAAATAGCCACTTGTTTCAATCAAACAACAGATATCATCAGGCAGCGACTTGACTATTCAAAAGTTCAATGAATATTTATGTTATTCTTTCAGTTTATTCATTGAACTTTTGAATAGTCAAGTCGCTGCCTGATGATATCTGTTGTTTGATTGAAACAAGTGGCTATTTGTAGCAGCAGGATGTGACCATGTTTATATAACAATAAACAAGTATTATCAGCTCTTTTTATTGAGCACTATCTAACAACCTCGTTGAATTCATTAGTTCATTACTTTTGAATAAAAAAACCCGAGTATATATATATATATATATATATATATATATATATATATATATAAAGTATTTATATATAAGTTTCGTGGTGTAATTTTAAATTCTCAAAAAAAAAACATATAGAGGCATATATTCGATTGAAGAATTTATTGCTTGACAAAAGAATATACAGAAGGGGTTATTTAAGTTACATTAATCCATGGATTTTCGAGAATGGCCTATATCATCAGAGGAAATGAAATTCAGTTTGTTAAATTCTCAGCTGCGAATGGACGCTATTTTGCTTTTCAGTACAATCATTGAAAATAGTTTTTGAGTGGGTGTGGATAATTATATGGAGAACATTTTATGAAAAGAGAAGTTGATACAACATGGCTACCTTTTTGGCTAGGATCTCCTTGAAAGTATGACTTCAAGTAATATCTATCAGGATTTTAATCTGAATTCTATCAGTGTCTTATATCGCTTATAAACTATATATATATATATATATATATATATATATATATATATATATATGTATATATATATAAACTATATATATTTTTTTTTTTAATTTTTAATATATATATATATATTTTTAAATTTTAATTTATTTTCTTTCATTTTGATTTTTTTTTAATATAATAGACGCTCCATTTCATAAACTTAGCCATTTATTTGTTCTTCTGACCCGTGTTTCTTAATTTAATTCTGGGACGTTCACGTGCATATCAAAGTTGACCTAATTATTAACGCTAACTTCCGCGCTTTTTGTCTGGATCAGTTTGACCTTGCTTTTCAAATGCAAACTTTCACCGCTTTTATTTTTTTTAAGCCTTAATTTACTTGATTCCTCCAGCCTTGACAGACGTGTTTTAAATATTCTCTCCAGTGCTTTTTCATTTAATGATTTGGAGTTCATTCCATTTGTGATTATTTCCAAGGAACTCTGCCTTTTAGATCATTTTGGACCATTTGGAATTTACCCATTGGATTGGGCATGTTTAATTCGACCGTTTTGGATTTTACCATTCTTGGATTTTTTAGCCTTCACCGGACTATCCATTCATGTGAAATCTTTTTATCATTTTCCTTTTACCTCCTATTCCCCTTACCTCACCCTCTTTTTAACCAAGTGAAATCTGTGACTTAATTGTAGTTTCATTAAATACTTTTATATACAAAATCCGATCCCGCATTTTGCTAATTCCTGCCCTCTGATGAGAAGGAGAGTGTTTCTTCGAAACTCCGCGGATTAAGGACTATCCACTTATCTTGTGCTTCCTTTTTTAAAATTAAATATGTTTTAACTCTTTTTCAAGATGTCTTTTAACATGTTTTATTAATCATTTGTTCATATACATATGTATGTATATATATATATATATATATATATATATATATATATATATATATATAAACTATACATATATACAAACTATATACATTAGGGATTAAAACAAGACACTAAATAGCAGAGTATGTTTTAATGTATTAGTGTATTTAATAATACAGTTAAAATAAAAGAAAAAACAAGGCTCGTTGTAATGTAGATATTAAATGAGCTCGATAGGCATGAAACTACATTTTTCATCCCAATGAATGCATTGACGATAATACGATCCAATTTAAGAAAGGTGAACCATTACAAGATACATCTGATTTACTTTAAAATGCTAGGTTTATTTTGGTGCCTTTAGTTAAAAACCCACCACCCAATATTTTTCTGATACGGAGACCTTGTTTTCAAAAAATATATGATAAAATTAATGTACAAGACTCAATGTCTATCAAAATAAAAAAAACATCGTTTCCGAAACGGCCCTACATTTTACTTTCCTTGTTTTTTCTTTCCTATTAAATCGATTTTAATTTTTAATGTTAATTATAAATTATCAATCATCGTAAAACTACATGTATATATGTATATATATATATATATATATATATATATATATATATACAAACTATATATGTACGAACTCTTTCTCTCTCTCTCTCTATATATATATATGCAAAGTATATATATATATATATATATATATATATCAGTAATACATATAAAGTGCATATGTATAAAGTATATATATAAACTATATATATAAATTATATATATATAAACTATATATATATAAACTATATATATAAACTATACATATATGTAATATATAAACTATATATATAAACTATATATATAAACTATATATTTATATATATGAAACAACAGAGGCTACATGAATATGAAACAATATAAGCTACATAGAGATCAAACAATATAAGCTCTACAAATATGAAACAATATCAGTTACAGAAATGTGAAACAATATAAGCTGCATAAATATGAAACAATATGTGCTATATAAATATGAAACCTATATCAGGCTAGATATACATGAAACATTGTAAGCTAAATAAATATGAAAAAATATAAACCACTTGACTATGAAACAATGTAAGCTATATAAATATAAGACAATATAAGATAAATAAATATGAAACAATATAATCTACATAAATATGAAACAGTATAAGCTACATAAATATGGAGCAATATAATCTCCATCAATTTGTCAATATAGGCTACATCAATGTGTAACAATATAAGCTACACAAATTTGAAACATTTTAAGTTACATAAATATCGCACATTATTAGTTACATATATATAAAACAATATAAGCTATATAAATCTACATACATCAATATAATCTACATAAATATTAAAATATATAAGCTATATACATATGAAAAAATATAAGCTATATAAACGGGAGCAATATAAGCTTCATAAATATGGAATAATATTAGCTACATAAATATGGATCAATACAAGCTACCAAATTATTGAAAAATATAAGCTACATCAATATGAAACAATATAAGCTCAATAATTATGAAACAAAATGAGCTACATCAATATGAAACAATATAAGATACATAAATATGGAGCATCAGTTTGGACCAATATAAAATGCATAAATATGGAACAATATAAGCCAATAATTTTGGGTCAATATAAGATACACAAGTATGGTACAATATAAGCTTCATCTATATGGAACAATATACGCTACATCAATATGGAACAATAAAGTGATATATATATGAAACAATATAAGCTACATAAATATGAAACAATACAAGCTATATAAATATGAAACAATATACGCTATATAAATATGAAACAATATAAGATATATTAATATGAAACAATATAAGCTATATAAATATGAAACAATATAAGCTACATAACTACGTAACAATAGAGGCTATATCAATATTGAACTATATAAACAACATAAATATGGAACAATATAAGCTATATAATATGAAACAAAATAAGCTACATAAATATGGAACAATATAAGATACTTAAATATGATACAATATAAGCTACATTAATATGAAACAATATAAGCTACATCAATATAGAACATTTTAAACTACATCAAAATGGAACAATATAAGCTACGTCACTATGAAACAATATAAACTACATAAATATGTTACAATATAAGCTACATCAATATGAAACAATATAAGCTACATAAATATGAAATAATATCAGCTACATGAATATGAAAATATATAAGCTATATAAATATGAAACAATATCATCTACATAAATATGAAACAATATAAGTTACATCAATATGGAACAATATAAGCTACATCAATATGAAACAATATCAGCTACATAAATATGAAATAATATCAGCTACATGAATATGAAAATATATAAGCTACATAAATATGAAACAATATCATCTACATAAATATGAAACAATATAAGTTACATCAATATGGAACAATATAAGCTACATCAATATGAAACAATATCAGCTACATCAATATGAAACAATATAAACTACATCAATATGGAACAACATAAGCTACATAAATATGAAAAAATATAAGCTACATCAATATGAAACAATATAAGCTACATAAATATGAAACAAAATGAGCTACATAAATATGAAACAATATAAGCTACATAAATATGAAACAATATCAGCTACATAAATATGAAACAATATAAGCTACATCAATATGGAACAATATAATCTACATCAATATGAAACAATATAAGCTTCATTTATATTGAACACTTTAAGCTAAAGAAATATGGGACAATATAAACTACCTTAATAGGAAACAATATAAGCTATACAAATATCAACCAATATGAGCTACACCTATATGGAACATCTATGTGAAAGAATATAAGCTACATCAATATCGACGACTATAAGCTACATCAATATTAAACAATATAAGTTCCATCTATATGAAAAAATATAAGCTACGTCTATAGGAAACAAGATAAGCTACATAAATATAGAACAATACAAGCTATATAGATAAGAAACAATATAAGCTACATAAAGATCAAACAATATAAGCTCTATAAATATCAAACAATATCAGTTACATAAATGTGAAACAATATAAGCTGCATAAATATGAAACAATATATGCTATATAAATATTAAACAATATCAGGCTAGATAAATATGAAACATTGTAAGCAAAATAGATATGAAAAAAATATAAACCACTTGACTATCAAACAATGTAAGCTATATAAATATGAAACAATATAATCTACATAAATATGAAACAATGTAAGCTACATGAATATGGAGCAATATAATAATCTCCATCAATTTGAACAATATATGCTACATCAATTTGAACAATATAAGCTACATAAATATGGAGCAATAGAGCCTACATCAATGTGTAACAATATAAGCTTCACAAATATGAAACATTTTAAGCATCAGAAATATGACAAAATATTAGTTACATATATAGGGAACAATATAAGCTAAATAAATATGGATCAAAATAATCTACATAAATATGAAAATATATAAGCTATATACATATGAAAAATATAAGCTATATAAATGGGAACAATATAAGCTTCATAAATATGGAACAATATAAGCTACATAAATATGGATGAATATAAGCTACATAAATATGGAACAATATAAGCTACATAAATATGGAACAATATAAGCTACATCAATTTGGACCAATATAAGATGTATAAATATTGAACAATATAAGCCACATAAGTTTGGGTCAATATAAGATACATAAGTATGGTACAATTTAAGCTTCATCAATATGGAACAATAAAGTGAAATATATATATATATGAAACAATATAAGATACATAAATATGAAACAATACACACTATATAAATATGAAACAATATGAGCTACATAAATACGTAACAATAGATGCTATATCAATATGGAACAATATAAACAACATACATATGGAACCATAGATACTACATAAATATGGACTCCTATAAGTACACATATATGAAACAATATCAGCTACATCAATAAGGAACAACACAAGCTACATAAATATGAAACAATATAAGCTACATCAATATGAAACAATATAAGTTACATAAATATGAAACAATATAAGCTACGTCAATATGGAACAACATAAGTTACACCAATATGAACAAAATATAAGCTACATGAATATGGAACAATATAAGCTGCATCAATATGAAACAATATCAGCTACATCAATATGAAAAAATATAAACTACATCAATATGAAACAATATATGCTACATAAATATGAAAAAATAAGCTACATAAATATAGAACACATAAGCTACATAAATATGAAACAATATAAGCTACATAAATATGTAACAATATAATATGTATTAATATGAAACAATATAAACTACATAAACATGAAACAATAGAAGCTACATAATTATGAAACAATATAAGCTATATAGATATGAAACAATATAAGCTACATCTATATGGAACATCTATGTGAAACAATATAAGCTACATCAATATCGAACACCATAAGCTACATCAATATTAACCAATATAAGCTCCATCTATATGAAACAATATAAGCTACGTCTATATGAAACAATATAAGCTATATAAATATGAAACAATATAAGCTTCGTCTATATGGAACCCTTTAGGCTACAGAAATATGTGACAGTATAAACTACCTTAATAGGAAACAATATAAGCTATATAAATATGAAACAATATAAGCTACACTACTATGGAACGAAATAATATTAGCTACATAAATATGAAACAATTTAAGCTGCATTAATATGAAACAATATAAACTACATAGATATGAAATAATATAATTTATATAAATATGAAACAATATAAGCTACATAAATATGAAACAATATAAGCTTCGTCTATATGGAAAACTTTAAGCTACAGAAATATGAGACAATATAAACTACCTTTATAGGAAACAATATAAGCTATATAAATATGAAACAATATAAACGACATCTATATGAAACACTATATGCACATCGATATGGAACAACATAAGGTACATAAATATGAAACAATAAAAGCTGAATCAATATAGAACAACATAAGCTACATAAAAATATAAGCTACATCAATGTGAAACAATATAAGTAATATCAATATGGAATAATATAAGCTACATCCATATTAAACGATATACGCTGCATCTATATGGAACAATACAAGCAACCTAAATATGAAACAATATAAGCTACATTAATATGAAAGAACATAATCTACATAAATATGAAACAATATTAGCTAGATAAATATGAAACAATTGAAGCTGCATTTATATGAAACAATATAAACTACATAAATATGAAACAATATAATTTACATAAATAATAAACAACACGAGCTACATGAATAACACACAATATAATCTACATAAATATGAAACAATATAAGCTATCTATATATGAAACAATATAAACTATATAAATATGAAACAATATAACCTACATCGATATGGAATAATATAAGCTACCTAAATATGAAGCAATATAAGCTGTATAAAAATGAAACAATATAAGCTACATAAATATGAAACAATATAAGCTACATCAACATGGAATAATATAAGCTACCTAAATATGAAACAATATAAGCTGCATAAATATGAAACAATATAAACTACATAAATATGAAACAATATAAGCTGCATAAATATGAAACAATATAAACTACATAAATATGAAACAATATAAGCTGCATAAATATGAAACAATATAAACTACATAAATATGAAACAATGTAAGCTGCATAAATATGAAACAATATAAACTACATAAATATGAAACAATATAAGCTGCATAAATATGAAACAATATAAACTACATAAATATGAAACAATGTAAGCTGCATAAATATGAAACAATATAAACTACATAAATATGAAACAATATAAGCTACATTAATATGGAACAATATGGTCTATGTGTATTGGAAGAAGGTAGATATTGAACGATTTACTACTTTCCAAAAGGACAGAAAGACGACTAACAATAAACAAGTCAAAGTCGTATTTGAACAAAATTTCCGTTTGACAACTAGACAAATCACAAACATTCCGAGTAATTAAAATTATAGCGAAGAAAGTTAATTGCATCGCGATCCACGTTCCAAAAATTAGCGACCTTTTATACGAAGGATGCTACAATAGATTTAATCATCACAAAGGTACATGGGAACTTGAATGCATACAGAATATATGATGACCATTTTTTTTCTTAATACAAATTGCTACTACTTTAAATGACACCTATATTAACTAGAAGTTCCAAACGTAATGTTTGTGAAATATTAGATTCTTTATTATACATTTTTACAATATCTGTACTCTTGCCAGACAAGCCACGCCAAAATACGAAGATCATCTTCCCCGAGGGCACAAACAATTTAATCACTTCTTTTTCACCTGATTATGCAGTCGCGAATCTGATTGGAAATGCTTCAGAATGGCCCCCTTGGAGATTATTTCAATCTTTCAATTATTTTGTTTTGTTTTCCAATGTAAACAGGAAAACGTGACCTTTGCTTTATTAAAAATCTACGACCATAAATCAGAGCAGAAGTAATTTCAAATAGTATAGTTTCGATTTCCAGATTTCGCAAAGAATGATGAATGAAATCAGAGCATCCGTTTAAGAGAGGACATTATTTAGAAAGCAACGGTCGCACATATGCAACAAGAGTCAGACGCGTTTTCCACAGGCTAAAGTATAACTTACTTTCTCCCCAACGACGGGCGTTCTGCGGCGAAAAATCTTATAAGGCAAAACCTAATAAATTGAAAAGCTATTATGCTGATTGACTTCATCGTTGACGCTCTAGCTACCAGGAGATAATAGTAGTGTATCAATGCTGTCAGACACTGTAGAGACGACGGTTCTCGTTAGATCGCTGATCGTAAACGAAGTTGGCATTGGTCATTACTTGATCTGTAGATAGATGAGAATACTAAGCGTTGTATGTGTAGAGATGTCAGGCCTGAATAAAAACTTCAATCAACATCTGCTATGGTTATGATGCACATGCAACTAGGACTCACATGTAAATTTTTGTGTGCTAGAACGTCTTCCAAATTATTGAGTTATTCTCCTTGGATCTTTTACACACTTTTGCCGCGTACACTACTTCCGAAACGGAAGATAGTGCTGCACGAGAGAATGTTTAAAAAAGAGGAAGAGGGAATGAGAAAAATAAAAATAGAAAAATGGAGCGGTTATAGTACGTATGCATCTACCAAGGAAGTCAAGTTACACAATGGGGGAAAAACAACAGCTAAACCTTGAGAAGCGCCGGCTTGTAACTACGTAATGTATCCACCGTTATTAAAGTAAAGCTAACAAGAATAATACTCATCCTAAGTAATAGATTTGTACCATATGAATTTCTCCGTGCGAAGATAAATATTCAGATATAATGCAACTAAATCTTCTATATATATCATGAGGGCACAGTCTTACTTTTTAAGTATGAAGAAATTACCATTTCTAATATAAATAATAATATAAAATATAAAATAAAGACAAAATAATATATAGAAATATAAATAGTAATATTAATAAATATCATAATAGTATGAACTATATTATACGTAATTAATTTATAGATATAATACATAAAAATATACATTTTTTACTATTAAAATACATTTCATTTCGGTTAAAAAATAAAATACATCTTTTTAAGCGTCTCTGGGGAGATCTAAAAACAGAACAGGCAAAATCGATCCCAGAAAGTTCCACTCCACATAACTATAAATAGGCGCTAATACCGTCATAATTGTAGTTATTAAATCAGCTTTGAGAAGGGGCGGGACCTTTTAACTATTTATTGCTCCGGCAAATTTCCTCAGATAAAATAATCTGGGCGTAACGGATTTCATAAAACAAGGCAATTTACTAACTCTGACACAAAATAAACGGACACTTAGTAAATATTGCTCTCCTAATCTAATATTTTGACCAAAAATAATATATAAACATCATATTTTCTCAAACTATTATTATTCAGCGACAAAAGCTGGTGACAAAGAACTTGAGTTACTTTCATTACAGCTTTTTTTGAAAATATTTGTTTCCATTTATTTATCTGTTCAATAAATAACTTTTTTTCTTCGTTAAACTCGTTATAGTTTTCTTTTCAATGTATGTCTGTATCTACCCCTAAACATTTATCATGCACATAACATATAGCGTGTGGGCTTGCCAAATTAAACATTGAAAATAAAATACCCTATTAATATATATTCGGAGGGCTAGTTTCTGCCAGTAATTATAAGAAAATAAATTATAAAAAATACCCCAATATCATAATGTGTATTGCGGGGCCGTCTAACCTATACTATATAACCTTGTCATAAAAAAGTATTAAATAATTTAATAAATCCATAAATGTTGTATTATTATTATTATTATTATTATTATTATTATTATTATTAGTATTAGTATTAGTATTAGTATTATTATTATTATTATTAATAATAATAATAATAATAATAATAATAATAATAATAATAATAATAATAATAATAATAATAATAATAATAATAATACAATAATTTCAGACAATAACGCCGGCACATAATACGTAAGTATCACCTCTAATTTCAAATACCAGAACAACACAAATAAAACACAGGAGAACCAAAGTAATCAACACTGACCCCACAACCGAAGTAAGGAATGGAAAAAAAAGGAATGGTAATAGAATCCATTATAGAGGTAACCTCAAATACCCAGGATATTGCAAACGGGTGAAAGAGGAACGAAACAGGGCCACTTAATACAATACATTAGAGCAAAGTATTGCGGACCAAGCTAAACTTGGCCTCAAGAGAGGTTGGCCTTAAAATCTCCAACTGAATGAAATACAACAAAAGATGATAGAAAAGACAAACCGCCCCTCGAGGAAACACAAAGTTTAGGAAGTACAGAGCCAGAAGAACTGTAAAGCTTAGATGCAAGAAACGTGGGGATGAAACAACAGAACTTTACGAAGATAAATTAGCTGAGGTAGAAAACACCAGGAAACTTATTAATAAGGAAGAAACAACGATTCTATCCTTCATAAACTAAGAATGAAAAAACCCTGAAAACTGAAATACTGTAAACAATCTCCTCTTACACATTCCAACAGATACCATTACCGACCTAAATAATTTAATCTATGCAGGTTCCAATACACTACGATCGAAAAGAGGGGGTGTTTTCGACTCCCCCCTGTTGAAAAGTGCACTCTTGAGGGTAAAGGAATTAATGCTTTTAGCGAATTTTTGTCGTCTGAAGGGTCGAGCTTAAAAACGATACTGATCTTGTGAAAATCCGTCGGCTCTGTCGAAAGTTTTACGCAGACATGCAAACATTAATTTATATATTGGTAGCTCAAATTTTCGAACCAAACCGATTAAAAGCTTGCCCTATCTCTGAATACCTTTTATGTAAAATTTCAACTGTTTAGACCAGAAATTGTCTGAGTAATTTGGTAGCCAAATTTCTTTACGAAGATATATTAGCTGAGGTAGAAAACACCAGGAAACTTATTAATAAGGAAGAAACAAAGATTTTATCCTTCATAAACTAAGAATGAAAAAACTGAAAACTGAAATACTGTAAACAATCTCCTCTTACACATTCCAACAGAGACCATTACAGACCTAAATAATTTAATCCATGCAGATTCCAATACACTAAGATTAAAGGGAAAACGACTGAGAAAAAAAAAAGGACCAAAATATACCTGGATCGGAAGTGGGGTTGTAAACCCAGATCAATAAATTAAAAAAGAAGCCAAAGTGATAAATAAGATGAAAATTACCAGAAGAAGTTGGAAAAAGATGACATGCGACCAGCGAGAAGAGGCTCAATCAGAAACAGGAAGAAGTTAACAATAACATAGCAGCAAAAGAAGCGTGATTAAGACGATACCGATACAAATCGGAACAGTGCAAGGAAAACAAGACCTTTGGGAAAAAAACGAGAGACAATTCTACCAAAATGTATATGGAGGAAACCGAATACAGAACAACCAACCTCGACAGAAGCAAAACGCCTCTGGAGCAAACTACCGGATAATGAAACAATCATTAAAGAAAGGTAGAATGGCTAAAAGAAATAAAAGAAGAACCACAGTAAATCGAAGAAAGACCATAGAATGAAATCAGCAAGAAACGCTCAATATAACCCTACGAAAGGCTACTTCAGCAACTGAACAGATGCAACCACGGAGCACATCTACGAGAATACATGACAAAAGGTAGAACTACAATGGTGCAAAAAGACACAGAACCAAAGACCATCCCAAGCAACTATAGACCTATCACCTGCTTAACTAAAATGTGGAGAATACTTACTACACAAACGAGAAAAACATTTATCAGTCTCTTTCAAATCGCGGACTACTCCTAAATAAACATAAAGGATGCAAAACAAGAAAAAGAGGAACGCAGGACTTATTATACATAGACCAAAGGAGTCTGACGGACGTTAAAAGTAAGAAAAAAGAACTTAGCCCAAGCCTGGATAGATTATAAGAAAGCATATGATAGAATACTGCAAAAATATCCATGATAGAATGTAATAGAATGTTTGAGAATGTACAAAATACTACGTAATATAACATATATGATAGAAAATGTAATGAAAACCTAGGGACATTAAGTGGCAGCTAATGAACAATACATAAACGAAACTAAAATACAAAGAGGGGTATTCCAAGGCGATTCCCTATCATCAATACTGTCCACGCAATCCATGATGCTCCGCAACAACATCCTTAGAAAATGTCCAGCCATACGTAAGTTCACTAACACAGAACAAAAATGAACCACCTAATGTCCAACTATAACTAGAAACACTGATAAATACGACCAGAGACTTCAGCCAGCATATCCAAATGGAATTTGGGATGGAAAAGTGCGTAATGCTTTCCATGAGGAAGGGGAAAAGTAGAAGCAACAGAAGGCATAGTACTGTTCAATCAAACAGAAATAAGGGTTCTAGGTGAACATAATAGCTATAAATACTTGGGAGTGATCGCGGCAGACGAAATCAGAGCTATGGAAATGAATGAAACAAATTCGAAAATAATACTTCAGAAGAACAAGAAAACACCACAACACAAAACTAAACAATCGAAACAAAATTACAGGAATAAAAATTTGGGCAGTGTCACATATAAGATACTCTGGGCCGTTTATAAGCAAGACCAAAGAAGAACTAAGTAATCTCGATCAGAGGACTAGAAAAACTAATGACGATACACAAAGCACGACACCCGCAGGATGATACTGACCGACTATATGAGAAAAGAAGAGACGGAGGAAGAGGACTGTTCAGTAACACCCTCTAAATAACACGGAAAAGGATTAGAAAAATATATAATGCAGAACACCAAAAGAATAATTACTGCAGCAAGATGCAAGGAAAAAAGATGAAAGATAGAAAATGAGACGGAAAATAAGGAAAGGGCAGAAACATCGGAAGAGGAGAAGCTACATTTATAAGGATTACAAGAGAAGAGACTAACGTAAACGTGTGTAAATTGCTACAAAAACGAAACTGAATCACTAATAATAGCTGCACAGGACAAAACAATTATAACCAACCACATCAAAGCAAGGATCGACAAGACACAAGAAAACACTAAATGCAGACTCTGCGGACAAAGAGACAAAACTATAAACGACATAATAAGTGAATGCAGAAAATTAGCCCAAAAAGAATATAAAAAAATACACACGATCAAGTGGGAAATGCAGAACATTGCAATTCTGCAAACAATTGCACCTTGAACGCAGACAAATTGTACAAACAAAAACCGGCAGTAGTACTGTAAAAATGAAAGTCACAAGATCCTATGGGACATGGATATACAAACGGATAAACCCATCCAAGCAAAAAAACGGATGCCATAATAATTAACAAGAAGGAAAAGCCCTGCCATATTGTAGATTTTCCGTGCCAGCAGACTATAGAATGAAGAGCAAGGAGACTGAGAAGAAGAGTAAATGCACGGAACTGGCCATAGAGCACAAAAGAGATCCAGAACATGAAGAAAGTTAAGATAACACCACTTGTAGTAGGAGCGGTAGGAACGATACCGACAAACTTTGAAAAAAGAATGTAAGAGATTGGAATTAGAGGGATCGTAGTAAAGCTACAACGGATTTCAGTGATGAAAACTGCTAAAATATTGAGAAAATCCTTGAATGTGGAGACAACACCACACGTAAACTACACACAAACCGAAAACAGAAATAGCTATAGATGAAAAAAGAAAAAGGAAAATCGCAGAATGTCATTTATCCTGAAAGTTTTTAATTGAAAAGTGCCGCTCGAACTTTTTATGTGTATGTGAGTTTCACCATAAACGGGCACGTTACCAAGCAATGATGGTCGAGGAGGTTAGAGCGACCGAGAAGTGAAAGCACTAGCCAGACCTCCGATGGAAGAGTGGAAAGAGGACTGGAACCTTGGGGAAGCTTATTGCCATCCAAATCCCAGTGCAAATCAATGGCCGCCGCCAACGAGAAATCAATTGTAAGCGAATGTTTCGATAACGCGAATTATTCTGCAAATTTTATCGAAAGAGGTGGAAAATACTGGAAATCTGGGTAGACTTGTTATCTCTCAGACTTCAGGGAACACCATAACTTGTTCTCCAGGAGAAATCTTTGATAATGGCTTGTATGACTATGCCTTGTGATCAAATAATAATAATAATAATAATAATAATAATAATAATAATAATAATAATAATAATAATGATAATGATAATAATAATAACAATAACAATAATAATAATAATAATAATAATAATAATAATAATAATAATCGGTTGAGAACGCAACATATCTGCTTTAGCGAACTTAAAATGCAGGGATGGAAGATTCTTGGTGTATATCTTACTCTCCTAAACGGTAATGTAGAAATTAATGTATTCAGTATTACTTTTGTATAACATTTTAAATTATAATTGTTATATTAATCAGTTAAGGATGTGAGCACGCATTCTGAGTGGAAATTATGTAAAAAAAAGTTCCTTCACGATAATCACATAGTTTCATATTGAAATATAAATCAGTGCTTCAAGCATAAACACCACTCCATGAAATGTGCAACTCATCAATTACCCATGCAAAGTGAGACCCAGAAAAATAAGCTGGGTGTCATAGGGTGCAAGTGCGCCCTCAGTTAAAAGGACGAGGGGGTTGGTTGTTATCCTGCGAATATTTACTCCTCTTTTAATTTCAGAAACCACAATATCACAGACAATGAACACGTAAGTATCCCCTCTAATTTAGATACCAAAACAATACAGATAAAACACAGGGAGAACCAAAGTAACCAACATAGACTATAACCCGAATAAAGAAATGGACAACAACAGAGAATACACTGGTTATGGAATGCTGTTATAAAAGCCACTCAAAAAACCGAGGGTTCCGCAAACGCATGAAAGAGTTGTGGTATATGTCCAGTTAATACCATATATCGGAACAAAGAATTTCGGCCCAAGCGAATCTTATTCTCAAGTGAAGTTGGATTTCAAATTTGGAACTGAGTGAAATACAACAAACGACATATTATGGAACAGACCAAGAAACGCCCTTTGCTGGAATCCCACACACAGAAACCCCTGTTGTAGAATACGTGCAAAACTCGGACACAAGAAACATAGAGACGGTGATCTATAAAACAGCAAAACGTAACAAAAATGGAAAAGACGAACTAGAAAACATTAGGCAACTTATGAAAAGGCAATGAACAAATCTCCCATCCTTAAGATTACGAATGGATGTTATTAAAAGCTGAATCTTAAAAATGGAACAAGCTTCTCCCATACACTCAAACATACACCGTTACAGGCCAAAACAATTTAATTTATGCAGGTGCCAAGACACAGACTATGAGTTTAAAGTAGAAAGAAGACGGGGAAATAAAATGGACCCACAAAACCTGGATGAGAAGTGAGGCGGGAAATCCAGATTAACAAACTAAAGAAAGCCGTCTAAGTGATAAACAAGATAAAAACAACTAGAAAGGGGTAGAAAAGTTAAAATATGGCCAGTAGAGAAAAGAACAAGAAACAGAAAAAATTGAAGGAAAAAAAAGAGAGATTAAGACGATACAAAAATAAGACGGTATAAATCAGAACAGTTCAAGCAAAAAAGGTAACTTAAAAATAATGAAAACCAATTCTTCCTGCATGTAAATAGATGTAAAACAAAAGCTGAACAACCGAACCTGACAAACAAAACGCTACTGGACATGAAATAGCGAAAGGATCGTAATAGAAATGCAGAATGACTGAAAGACATGAAAATAAGAGCAATAGCAAATCGAAAAATGAAGAAAAAATTTAATTAGCGAGGAAACCCACAGACAACCCTACGAGAATTGGCCTGGGAGCACTAGGTCATGACAGAATACACGCCCATTGGTTTAAGAAATTCACAACACTACATGAAAGGTTTGTAAAGCACTTGAAAATATGCATCTACGAATCACATTTACCGAAATAGATGTCCAAAGTAGAACTGCATTGGTAAAAAAAGACTTCGGAAAAGGACCATTTCAAGCCTATAACCTATTTACCTACAATAACATACCCCAGTCGTTAGTCTGTAAACTCTTCCTGACAACGCATAGCCCAAATGTTACCTAGGACTAATTTCTCTATCGTATTTGTAATATTTTCGAATGCATACCCTATAACAATATATAACACAAGTTTTTTTTTAATCTAATAATACTGAAAGAAGTCATGATGAGTTATTTATATATGCAAGATAAAGTTTCCAGATTTTAATCCGAAGGAGTCAAATCTCGGTTATAATCAAACGTGTGGCGTTATTTTTTTCCTGCTATCTTTCATCTATTTATTCAAAATATTAACTAATTCTAACTGTAACAGAAATCGATACTAAGTACAAGGTTTGGTTATAATTGTGCAAACAATATAGACGCTACGCGTAGAAACGGATTAACCGAAAACAAATAATTTCCTTCCTGTTTTTTTTCTGCATGGAATCTTTTTTAACCATTTACGTCTTAAGAGCCAAATATCTCACGTGCGTCCAATCATTAATCGGCAATTAATTCTTTTGATGGCCAATTTAATTCCTCTTCTTCAGATCTCCTCTCGTCTATTCGTGTGGACACATGCCAAATGGTACTGGCCCATTTCAACATTGTATATTCCCAATTTTTCCTGGCCATTTCAAAGCTGTATTTTCCTGATTACTGTAAATTACATCCAGCTATTTTTACGTTCACTGTCGATTAATTTTTAATGTGTTTGATATAATAGCAGGATGTGAGCTAAATTGCTGGACAGCCATCCTCGCTCAGGACATACTAAATACTAAATAAATGGCAACTGACGCACCCTTCGTAAAAACCTTCCATAGAAAAGTAAAGATTAAGAGAGAGTGAATACATACTTCGATGGGATTGGTACAAAATTTGAATTCCTATTATAGTTCCTGATAATTGAAACATATACTTGTAAACTCACACGGGAGGTCACTCAAATATATCGAGTGTTAATAATTTACAACGATTTTCATAGACTACAACTAATAAAGCGTTTTTTAATAGTTGAAACACTGATTTGTACGCTTGGTGCAGGGAGCCTTCAAATATCCGGAAAATAACAGCCCTACATTTATTAATGAATAAACTTCAGTTTATTCTAGAGTTGTCCACTAAATTGCAGCGAGGATTTTTTTAGCAGTTTTATTTTATTAACATACAATTACTTATGTGAAGTATAACAATCGTCTAATGCGTAAGATGTGTAATTCTAATTGTGTTACACTTATCATATATTTATATATATATGTATTATTAAATACATTTTTTAGGAAGAGTTACTAGATAGATTACAAACGAAATCAATAAGAATGAGAAACAGTGTAGTGCCAAAAAGAAGATGTTTATTATTTATTGACAATTTTCCACGCCAAAACCAGGGGTGTAATTATTGAAAACATATGGCAGATAACCTGTGCATATAATAAACGGAAGATATTTCTTTCAAGGTACTATTTTATCTTATAACTGTCATTGACTATCAGCTTAAAATCTGACCAAAAACGCAAACTACATTTCTAAACTATGCATAATCCAATTTACTGTTACCCAGAGGTAACTGGGGTAAAGAAATCCTATCATATATTTCACTTGGAATCTTCTGTACATATTTCTTTGCTTAATTTCTTACAAGTAGGAACTTTACACTCGCTATGACAATGTCGTTCAACATGCTGAACTAGCGAGCAATTAGTAACTTCAAAATACCATGCATTTCAAACATATAGATAAATTAAGATTTAAATAGCCACACCAAAAAAAAAAAATCCATACATTTAAAAAGTGCCCCTTATCTTACTCGGCGACTATACACAGAGGCGTACATTCTTAAAAATAAAAATAAAGAAGTTTACAATATAAGTATTACTCTTACATATCATCATTTAATTATGGCATCGGTCTAAGGGACATTAGAATACTCAGCGTTTTAGGTAAGCATATTATATATATATATATATATATATATATATATATATATATATATATATATACACGGTCTTCAACAGCGCAATATAAACGAAAAAAAATGGGCTTCAACTTTCCACTGTAAAAGAATAATTGTATAACCGATTAGCAAAAGAAAAATAATCAGAGTAATCTCCCCTACTTATATGAAGCCCCATTGAAAGCAGGCTTCATTATTACTGCCAATAATTCTGCCTATTTACGTGGCCGCCAATGGCTGTATCGTAAAATAAGCGAACTGAAAACTTGGCTGTATAATATTCAAATCCTCTTCGTTTCACAAAAGCACTTTTATTAAATTTGCGCTATAATTTGTCTTTAGCCTTTTGGATAACAAGTAAATAACATAAATGTGTCTATTGAATTCTTTCGTGTAATTTACAATAGAATAAGAACTATCAAAATACACATTCGAAAGCCCATATTAAGCTAAGAAGGCAAATGTATACATACGTACGGTACTACGCTTAGAATGTATTGACTGACAATCTCTGTCAAAATTAGAATCTCAAAATAACCCAGAGATAATCTTTCAAAAAATCCTAAATATTCATATAAAGAATAAACACACCGGGTAAAAAATAGAAGAGAAAAAAACAAACAACTCAACGAAAAATGAAGATAAGACGAAATGCTATTTCGAGATCGTTAGATTTTTAGCAGTGATATTTACGAAATGATGCGTTGGTTGCCGAAAGTTGAAAACATTTGACAAAAAGGTGATTCTATCTCCAATATTATCTAAAAACAAAACAAAAAACAAAGATTCGCTTATTTAAATTTACTTTAGTTGATTTTTTTTCTATCGACCAAACGAGAAGACGTAAATATGTGTATGTTGAGACCTTGTTCCCTTCAAATTTAACAAGTAAAAATCTAAAGTATTTCGGAAACAACTTTACTAAGATGCACACACCGGCCAACATATATATGTGCACATAATTATTTACTATATATACATATATATATATATATATATATGTATATATATATATATACATACATACATATATATTTATATGTCTTTACATAAGCAGTAGTTTATTGCTACCCAGTCATGAGCATGTTTCGGTCTACTAGTATTTACTAACTAGAGACTCCATCAGGAAACAACCCTTATATTTGAAAACGGAATTCTGTTTTCGAAAATAAGGGTTGTTGCCTGATGAGGTCTCTAGATAGTAAATACTAGTAGACCGAAACATGCTCATGAGTGTGTAGCAACAAACTACTACTGCTTATGTAAAGACAAATGTAACTTGCTCTTCTTCTGTATTGAGCACTCTCGTATGAACCTCGTTATATTTCACTGGTTTCCCTACTTTGGAAAAGAGCAACCTAAAATTATATATATATATACATATATAAATATATATATATATATATATATATATATATATATATATATATATATATATATATATATATTTGTGTAAATGCGGAGGCATTTGGATGGTGTCAAAACATCGTTAATCCATTACCCACACAGCATCAGCCGTATAGCGCAATGCTGAGAAGCATGTCATTTGGGCGGTCGTGTTTCGATCCTAGCTTGAGGCAGTTGCCAATCTAGCCGCACTGATGAGCTGTAAAACAGCGAAACAGTACTGTATGTGGATGAGTATATATATATATATATATATATATAATCATTTACTGTAAAAATTAGTAAATAATCTAGAGACACTAGTGTTTCATCCTTTCGATGATGATCAGTGCGGGGTGTTACGATTACCGCCGGTCGGGAGATTCGGACCCGGCAACGAATCCATTTCTGACTCAAATAGCAAGGAATAAATCCACACAGCCAATGTCTTTAAATGTTTAATAATCTAATGGTTATAATATCATGCAAACTATAGCCACCAATCTTATATAAACTCTAAAGTGCTCGACGCTAGGAAACGAGTTTCTTTAAAAGGGTGACATATATTTTTCTATAATAATTATAAAATACTTACAGACTCTAGTGTTTCATCATTGCTAGAATCACAATGACCGCCGCTCGGGGGATTCGAACACGGTGAATACGCCATCTCTGACACCATTAAAAAAAATCCGCACTGCAACCAAATACGAGGGGCGTGCAATAAGTAAGCCCCTGACCCACTTTCCATAGAAGTAGAGCAACGAAACTTGGCACAGTTATTTGTCTTTCTCTATATAGGAACCGCCAAGAGTTATGCATTTCCACCATCGTTTAATGCAGCTCTGGGGACCGTTTTTGTAGAACACCCAGGTTGGTCCTCCAACCACGATGTGACTTCAGAAATCAAGGCTGCATCATCTGGGAAACGCTTTTCTTTCAAAAACAACTTCATGGCTGGAAAGAGGTGAAAGTCAGAGGGTACAAGGTCAGGAGAGTAGGGATGATTGGAAGATTTCATAAACACACGCCTGTGCTTCTGATCTGGCGACATGCGATTGTGGACCGGAGCGTTGTCCTGCAGGAGGAGGGTGATTTGCTGATCTTGCCCCGCTTTTTGATTTTGATAGCTTCCCTTAATTTCCTCAAAAGTGAAGCATAATAGGCTCCTGTAATCGTGGTATCCTTTGCCAGGAAATCTGTCATCACTACTCCGTCCTGGTACCAGAAGACCGTGAGCATGACCTTGCCAGCGGAGGGCTGCACCCTTGCTTTCTTTGGAGGTGGTGAGACCAAGTGCTTCCACTGCATTGACTGGGATTTTATCTCTGGATACTAGTGATGGACTCAGGTATTATCCTGTGTAATCAGTCTTTTGAAAAACTTTGACTCATCTTCTTGGCACATCTCCAAATTCATCCTTGAGCACACGACGCGTTCTTGCTTCTTGAATGGTGTGAGCAACCTCGGAATCGCTCCGGCAGACACCTTATGCATATTCACATGGTCATTAATGATAGTTTCCATAGACCCTGTACTAATCTTGTCATTTTGACCTATTTGGCGAATAGTAATGCGCCGATCTTCCAAAATGGCAGCCTCAACTTAACGGACAAATGCTTCATCACTGGCAGAAGTGTGGCGACCAGGTATGGAAGCTGCTTCCACAGACTTCCGGCAATGTTTGAATTCACGATGCCAGCATTTTACAAGGTCATATGATGCGGCATTATCACCCTAAGTTTCTTTAATTTCATCAAATCAAAAAAAAAAAAATCAAAAGTCTCCGGTGGTGTGCGTCCTTTCAAAGACAAACACCGAATCACTGCTCGACATTCAACAGGCTCCATTTCACACCTGACTCAGTTGAAACATCTTTAAATCAGAGAGCACAATTAGTCCAGAGCTGCAATTTGCCACATAACCCATAGAGATATAAATCATTGCACATGCAAAATTTCAGCTAGATCAGAAAACTGGAAGTGGGTCAGAAGCATTACTTATTGCACGCCCCTCGTATAGTTTAAATTGAAACATTTATTTTCAAATGTCTTAACGTACAAGAAAATAACTTTTGTCTTTTCATATATTATATATATATATACATACATATACATATACATATAATATATATATATATTAAACATGTATATACATACATATACATATACACATAATATATATATTAAAACGTAAGAATTTGAGGATAGAATATTTTAGTATGAAATTTTCAATAAAGAAACTCCTTTCAATTAAAATAGATCATATACAACATAACATATATGCCCGATCTATAGATTTTTGGTAGCATTAAGTTGGATTTTTAAGAACAGTCCTCGTTACCTTAAATTTGATTGACTTTATACCTCCACTACTTAGTTTAGTAGTTTAGTAAAAGGTAAGGCTTAACCCAGGTGGTGAAGAAAATAAAATATTCAAGAAGTTGAATAAAACATTTAATCGGTATCCTGATGCTTTTTTAAATCATATCAAAGTAACCAAAGCTGATTAATAAAAAAATATCCCAACCACATGAGTAATTATATAATAATTTATCTTAGAGATGTATGTATCCGTACAATACATATGAAATAAGTTAAAAAATGTATATTTATGTATTGGTTTTTATTTTATAGATAATTATATATATATATATATATATATATATATATATATATATATATATATATATTCCTTACATATTTTAATAACTATTATTTCTTGAGATAGTACGAGAAATTAAAAATATAAATATATAAAAATAATACTCATAACAAAAAGAGAGGTTGATAAGTAGTAGACTGGATTCAACCAAACACAACATAAAAACAATAGGTTATAAAAAACATAACCTCCCAATACTAAGAATGGCTTTCTGAATAATAATGACTTTATTTGAAAATTTGGAATCAGCAGTTTAGCGATGTGTGATGTTTGGGAATATGACATCTTGTCTCAATATAATATACGATAAATATATAATATGCATTTTTTTTACTTGGTCTTTTGGCTAAGATCAAAGTGTAGTATCGGCACATATTTTTTTTAAAAAAGGGACGGATGACAGAGGTAAGTAATACTATTTTAAATGCATGAAGTATTTAGCCTTATTTATCTGTAAGAAAAAAACTAAATCTATTACCAAAAAAAAAATGTTTCTGTTTTGAGGGAGGTGATATTTGATCAACACTTTTGGTAAACTATGATTTAATGTAGTGTTTTCTTTTCAAATCTCCGAAACAGTATTTGATGGTAAACAACTGATAATCCCTTTAAGAACATTGCCACTATTGTTTGTTCATGTAAGGAAAACTAATCAGCGATGCAGCAAAGTAATTGACTTACTAAAAAAACAATTTTTCAACGAAAAGTATTTGTTTTATATTTATAAATGTTTTAAAGAAACTTCCAAGATTATATATTGGGTATTTAAATATGCATGGCTAGGATCCTTGCTCTTATTAGAATGCTTTTCTGCTATCAAAAATACTTTGTTTTTCTTTTAACTGATAAAATCCTATGAAAGAAGAACGACATTTTCATAAATGGCCACTAAAACTAGGATTAAAGCTAGGACAATAGCTCACAGAACAAGTGAGTTCTTCTAGAGATATTCACCCAAAGAGACTGAAGAGATCTCGATAGGGCAAAGCCATTGTTATTTGTAATACAAAAGTAGGTACACCTTCTTTCTCAATAGCAAATAGACCCTGTTCGTCTGAAAACAATTTCAATGTTGCTACCTGTGAAGCTTCATTATGTAAAAGGTTTGATATTCTAGTAATATTTAAATAATACAAATCCAATGTGACAAATAAAATGTATTCTGTTCTAAATCAGCTCAATGAAAATTTGTCATACAAATCAAAAGATTTTATTTGCTTGTATCCTGTAAAAGTGTAAAACACAATACGTAGGAGCAAAAACAGTTTTGTCTTTAAATATACGCTGGAATTTACATAGAACTAATAATAAAGGGTATATACATGTTAGTAAACATTTAAAGAGATATGTAGCCGATAATCGTGTTCTGTGCAAATCATTGAACATTAAATTATAGCGGATATAATAGGGCTGGTTAAGTAGATCATGACTATGTCTAGGACAACAGCATATTCTTTTCATTGTTTCGACTCTCGAGTGTGTATCCGTTGATATCTTAAATGCTTTTATATAGAGTGATGTGGTTGATTATCTGTGTCTAACTGTCAGATATGTACTCGATAGTTAAAAGAATATTCGGATGTTGTATCCCTAATTATTACATATTTAAAATGTGTCACCATAAGGAAGATGAAATAGTTTTAAAACTGCGAGTAATCTATCCATAGGGTGTAAATATAAATGTAAGGGAAATAACCTACAAGCCGACTCTGAAGATGTAAGAAGATTATACCCAGATTTGCCTCGGTACGTTATAAAGGATATGGCAAATGTAAATAGAAATAATAGAGAATCTGACATTTCAAGCGTGGAATAAAATAAAAACTAGAGCGATTATAATTATTAAAATGTCGGAGTCTTTCAATAATATTTCTAAACAGCACTCATGTATCAATAGAAATAGCATCAATAATATTATTACAATCAAATGTGATGTCTGGCAAAGACAAATTCGCTCAATGGCATGAATATATTATGGATATAATCAAAACAAAATTATATAGGCAACCGGTTCACAGTATGAAAGAAAAATATAAACCTTAAAATGCCCGTGCGATTTTATATTAAAATAAAGGATTCTACGATATAAATTTACATAAAATATTTAATAATCTATTAGTAATACAAACATAACCAAATTGACATTTTCTATTTTACAATGGTAGTTAAGTGTTTTCTCTCTTTTTGAAACAATCTTTAAATAGTTGAATTCTGTTTTGTAATTATAGACATTTTTAGACATCGGTTTATGCAAAAGATAAGTCTGCGATAGGTTAAATTTATTTATTGTCTCGGGGATTTACATTGCGTTCTTTATTTTTACACCTTTTTTACTTCAAGCTTCTTCAGATTATATATATATATATATATATATATATATATATATATATATATATATATATATATATATATAATACCCGCTTAAATAACACAGCATATGAATGTGTGTCATATTTAACCTTCTCCCTTGGTAAAGCTCACGGAACGGTTGTAGCTGCTAGACGACGGCATAGAAACAAAATAAAAATAATTAAAAAAAAAATTATGGACTATTACATGTAGCATTAACTGGTTGTATATTGAGGACATACTTTTGGCTCATGATTTGTTTGAATTAGGTTTAATAGCAATATTTGTTTCTTTAAAGAGCTTTTCTTTTAAAAAATATAAAGAAAATAAACATGTTTTGACTTGCTTATGTATATATATGAATGCCAAAAAAAACACTTACCTAAAAAAAAATGTATTAAATGGGTAGTTCCATTCTTCACTGTAAAGAATGTATCCATATTTACATTTTAAATTCCATGTATTTTTTAAATAAAAGGATTTTTAAAAGCGAGGGTCCTAGAAAATCGTATTTTTGTCACATGTTTTTTGCGAAGCGTTATATAGCTGCTGCTGCTAAAATAAAATTTATAAAGTATGGTTTCGTCCAAGGGCATACATGTCTCTTTTTTATTGCGTGTGTTAACCAAAATTAATATTTTTCATCCTCCGTAGTTAAAAAAAGAAACGTACATTCTCTTATAAGTTTTTCCCCTAGAACAAAAAAATCCGCTTCATCGATTTTTAAAAAATTCTTTTAATGAAATACACGAGTTTTTGATTCATATATTTTAATACCTCATCATCGAATATTTTTTTTTTAATATCTAAAAAAAAGAAAACATTCAATGCGATAGAAAAAAATTGCCGTCAGCGTCTGATATTTACTTGACGATGTAAGCATAACATGAGCTTTCATTTAAAAAAAAATCAACGTGTTTAAAAACAAAAAAGGTTTTACACTTTGGACTTTACAGGTAAATTTCCAAAGGACTATTCTTTTTTGTTTTAAATTAGAATATTTTCTTTATTGATCTTTCATCGTCAATTTGTGATATATAAAACTTTGACACATAAATTAATTATTAAAATATTAATAAACATTTCAAAATGGGGGTGTGAATTTGAAAAAAAAACCGTTTGCCTTAAATATTATATTTAGTTTATCGGAAACAGCATAAATTTCACATTGACCCTGAAAATATCGTAAAAATTGAACCAATAAAAACATTTTGATGGATTTTAAAATTTTAAACATTGAAAAATATTTAACTCGTATAATTCTATTAATTTTATTACGTAAAAAAATGGCTGCATGAAGGCACGCCGGCATTTTGTAAACATTTTGTAAACACTGTTTTTTTTAAATAAAAATAATATTTCTATTATTTTTAAAACACATTTAATAGTTTATTTTGAAAGTATATTCTATATAGAAAATAAACAACTCACTTTAAAAAGAAAAATTACGAGTGTTTTATATTTTATTCTCAGTTTTCTGTTAGGGGTGTCAAAAATTCCTCCAAATTTTTGGTACATCATGAGGTTTTATTCTGTTTTTCTCTTTCTTTTTTTCAATATTTTAAGCAGATTTTTTCACTCAGCTAGTAAATATTTGGGTCTTCTACACTTTATTGCCGAAATTGGAGACGCCATTTTTTCACGCACTTGCTATCCAAATCTCGGGGAGACATCTGGCCGAACGAATGCTTCCGGAAAAAGTATAGATAAATTTACCGAAATTTACATTTATTACTTCCGGAAACGATAAATTAAACTAAATAAATTTACCAAAATTAACATTTATTACTCCCTTAAACTAAAATAATCATTTATTATTTCCAGAATCATGGTAAACCGATATTACTGGAGAAAATGAATCTTGACAATTCAAAAAAATATTTAAAATTATTTATTTGTTCGAAAAACAAAAAAACACACACACACACACACAAACGAAAAATAAACAAACAAAAAAAAACTAATAAATGTTTTGGTTTTGTTTTGGTTTTCAAATGGCGCTCGCCCAGGTTAAACCATTATGAATATGTCATTTCAATTTTCTGTTTTTAATGAAAAAAAAATGTTCCATGAAAAACTTTCCCGTTCTCATCAAGTGAATTGAAACATTTCCAATTAAACAATTACGGATATATGTTCTCTTTCACTTTATTTATTTACTTTTAAAGCAGCATTGGACTTTTATAAAATAGTTTTTTGGTTTTGTTTTGTTTTTGTTTTTTCGAAAAAATAAATAATTTTAAACATTTGTTTTGAATTGTCAAGATTCATTTTCTCCAGTAATATCAGTTTACCAAGTTTCTGGAAGTAATAAATGATAATTTTAGTTTAATTTAACGTTTCCGCAAGTAATACATTTAATTTTGATAAATTTATTCTTTCCCTTTCCGGAAGCAATCGTTCTGCCATAATGATGTCTCCCCTAGATTTGGATAGCAAGTGCGTGAAAAAAATGGCGTCTCCAATTTCGGTAGTAAAGTGTAGAAGCACCCCAGATTTTTATGGGTCGCTTTTTTTGCCATAAATTGTTAGGTGAAAGTGTGTTTCTTTTTCAGGAAAACTTGCACTTTTTTTTTAAAGAAAGTTGGTAGTAAACGTTTCTTTTTGAAAAAAGAATTTGGTACCCCTTGGGCGTTGAGTTCCATGGCGACCAGCATAAAACACAGCATCGCTCCCTTTCTGACGCAAGCGCACGTAACACTTTTTTTATTTACTGATGTTGTCGTAGTAACTAAACGATTATTTGTCACATTATTTATTTTGAAATAAAGTTTTATTCTTTATGAATATTAAAAGAAAAATTACTAAACATTTATTAATAATGCCTCACTTTTACAGACATTTGTTTTTAAATGATGACTTTTATCGACTTTTTTTAAATAGCATTTGTAGATGGGTAAAAAACAAAAAAAATAACTAAACCATTTACTGACAATTTCTCAGTATCTTGACTTTGCTAACATTTATTTGTTAAAATATTTGTAAAAGTGAGAATTATTTGGAAAACGTTCGGCTGAATTCGGTCACCACGATGGCCGGTCGAACGCTAAACTAATTGGGGGAGGGGGTAAATTCTGCATGAGTACCATTCTTTTTTATTTTATATTTTGTTCAAGTTTTGTGTGGGCTTTTAGCGATTGCAAACATACAAATTTAACCAACATTCAAAAAATTCAACAATTAAATAATTTTGCTTAGCGTCTAATACAGATCCTAGTAAATCAATCCCTCTTATTAGAACATTCAAGGGAAATACGGAACCAAATTATTTCCAGTATGTTAGGGAGAGGTTCTATTTTTTTTTACAATATTTTAAGCAGATTTGACACTCAGTTACCAGATTTTTATGGGGTTCTCGTTAACTCATGATAACACTTGCGAAGTATGCACTGGGTTGTTGTAAAAATGGAATGGAAATTTAAATTTCGCTCCGTTTTAATCTTTTTTTTAATTGTGCTTCTCCCAAACAAATATAATCAAGAGAATAACATTCAACAATTATATTTTATATATATAACACACGAAATATCAAATATATATATATTAACGAAAGAGAATAATTCCATTTTTAAACGAAATAAGTCAATTTGGTATATAAAAGTTCCGTTTAGTGATGTCACGTGATGGCACGCGGTGTGAAATAATTGCCCCAAAATAAAAAATGGCCTATCCGTACAAAGAAAACCGCCTATTTATTATAGAAAACTTAAGTATAATGTTATAATTAAAAAGAGATATATAGATACACGCATGGGTACAGTAAACATATTATACCGAAATGTGGAAGCCATCCGTCCAGTGGTTATTTAGACTATTAATTACAAACAAACCAAGAGTTACATATATATATATATATATATATATATATATATATATATATATATATATATATATATATATATATATATATATATATATATTTATATTTATATATATATATTTATATATATCTGTATATATATATATATATATATATATATATATATATATATAAAGCTCAACTTCTGTATGTCAGTCTGCTTCTACACGCATAGGCTCCTATTTTGTTTAGTATTATATTGAACTTACCCCATACAATGATAGAAGAGGTGTCAAGGATATGAAATGGATATGGTAAATTTGGTCACCAGGTTGGGAGTCACTTATAAGGTAGGACCTTATGCACGCTCACACCATTTCATGTGGAGCTACTAAATTGAGCAGGATAACCCACCATGGGAAAACGGGAACTTTTGACAGATTACACAGCTCACTTCTCCCAACGCGAGGTTGGCCCCAGAGGAGGCACAACTGGAAAATCCATGCACGCTAGAAACCGTTTGATGTAAACTCGTAGACTAACCAAATATGGATGGATAACACACTATGGGGTGGGAAGATTTTGACGGGCTACACCGCCTAATCTCATTAACGTAGATGGGGCCTAGGCTTTGTCACTTTTAACTGGTTTAACGTAGAACTAGCGAATTTGCCATGATAACTAAACATGAAAAACGTGGGGTTTACGGTTTACATCCCTCCCACAACGGAGATGAGACCCCCATGGAGGGCACTTCGAATGTGTAATTTATGTTCATACGTTTGTGTCAATAATTATTCCCACTATTGGCTTCTCCAGTTTTTTTCAGCAATTGCTCAAGTTGATCCGACTAATGATAGGTCTGTTTGTGTGTCCGTTTCTATGTACATTTATGTGATGATGTATTAAATGTCTATGTTTGTGTGCCTGTTTGCCTGTGCATCTATAATAGGAAAAGAATATAAGATACAAAAAGTATGTAGATAATAAATATCGGTTTAAAAGAATCTAAAAGTTATTTAGTTGGTTATATAAATCAGAGTCAATATTTTGAAAGCACTTTTCAACCTGCTAGAGTATATATATATATATATATATATATATATATATATATATGGATGACTACAATATACACACACACATATATATATATATATATATTTATATATATATATATATATATATATATATATATATATATATATATATATAAGAGAAGCAATAAAGTAATATGCGGTAAAACCTGCCTTTAATTGATATCAAATGGATCTAATTAACGATTCAATTCGTGATTGAAAAGGATAAACAATTTTAATTTTCATAAACAACATTGATTTGGTGAACGCGTGGTGCAACAAAATATTGAATAAAATAATTAAACCAAAATAATATATAAATAAGGTGCGTTAATTACTTTGGGAAATTGATTTGCGTTTCCAACTCATTAATGAGTGGGAAGCAAATCTTAATATAAATAAAAGTCTTATTATACATTACTCTCACCCGCATGCAGTTGCATATATGATGTTGGCCTTAACGAAGTAGAGAGGAAGAAAATAACAAAATACGTAGGCTTTATGAACGACATGAAAAGAAACCGGAACCTTAAGAAGGTATCAATCATACCAGTCATTGTAAGAACAACCGGAATAATTAAAAATAATTCCAACAACTATCTGGCTTATATACCCGGTGAACCAAGTGCAAAAAATACAAACAATAACACTTAAAGGAACGGTAAGAATCTTAAAAATTCTCTCGGTTCTAGTAACTAAACTAATGAGAGAATGTTTGGCATCCGGTAGCATGCCTCATCCCCAGCGAAAAAAAAAATTAAAACAAAAAGACATATATATATATATATATATATATATATATATATATATATATATATATATATATACATGCGTATAGAAGTGCCTCTGTTAGTAGAAGCAAATCTCACTAAGATACATACAAAAAACACACACACATATATATATGCATATATATACATATATATGTATATATACATATATATACATATATATATATATATATATATATATATATATATAAATGTGTGTGTGTGTGTGGAATGTGTTGGGATGTTTGTACCTGCTTTTGCAAATATCTGTTATATCTAATGTTTTTATACTTTAAAATTTTCGAAAAACTAAAAACACAAGTGCGTGAATTATGGAAAAGATTTAAATATCTGGTTTGAAAAAAGTATTTTTTATATGATTACAAATATATTAATTTGTTTTTCTTTCTGTGCATCTGTTGTTACTGCAGAGTAGTTGAGATATTATAAAATAGTATAACTACATTTCTGTGTGCCTGCTAATATTAGTTTTGTCTAATATTAATATTGTCTATTAAACTACCCGAAGGCGTTATGAAAATATTTTCATTCGTCTACTTGAAAAAAAAGGTAAACTACCGTAAAATTGATTTTGCTTTAAGCGTTTCTGTTTCTTAATTTAATTTGGTGGTTAGAATTTCACTGAAGAAACTTTTTGTAAACATATATTTTGAAAATGTACAGAAACAATTGTATTTCAGTGTTAACGTAGGACGTCGGGAGAAAGACACAGCTTGTTAATAAGTAAAACAAACAAAGATATTAAACAGCTACACAAATACAATATATAGTGTGTGGCCAAGCGTCAGTAAGACTGAAACGCGTACAACACTCTAGCATAATCGTTTGTTAACGCGAAGAGCAATATTTTCCAAGTACTAAATAATAAATGAGAAAGGTTCATTTTTATCCATATGGTAGACAGATTAGAGCACCTCTAGCCAAACCGCATGAGTATAAGTATCGTTTTTCTCCTATGGTTTATTTCTCGAAAGTCTTGTAATTTCAGTTTAGAGCAAGGTATTACGTAGATGATATCTTCAATCATTGAAATTGATTAATATTTTACTTGGGGGTTGTTTTACATTGGGTTTTAACTTATAATTAAAGCATCGATCTCATGTTTACATTTCAAAATAACTTCCTTTTTATACTCTCTTGTTTGTACTGGTTTTCTTTTCTATTCAGATGTGTTGCTATAGTTGCTGCTTCCTTATATTCTAGTTTACTATATTTCGAATTATATGTCTAATTCTTTTTTTGCTCCTTTCTTTATTTGTTGTTTACATATTATTAAAAGTATTTGATTGTATTTATAGACGCGTTGATTCCGAAGGGATGTCTTATGTTATTTTTTTCGTTTCTTGGACATTGTTCAACTTACGAATATTCTGAGGCAAACTGTTGATTCATAAATCCATACAATTTAACTGATGTATACAGCATGTGTCGAATAATTTTCATGCATTTCTTAACGCGAACATTTTCAATTTTTAATAGTTCCGATTCGAAAGTAATAATGGCAAGGATTTAACCTTTCGATTTATTTTTTCAGCCATTCTCGCTGTTTTATAGTTTTTGGAATGGTTTGTTTATTCAACATTTTCTATTTACGTAGTGTTATTTTGGAGAAATGAGACCAAAAGTATTATTGGAAATTATGATTTCATTCAGATTTCTTGTGCGTACGTTCCTAAACTTGTACCGTCCTGTTTGCGGGTTCCTGTGGATTTAACACACGTTTTGTTTCCATCGTTCGTTATTAGATAATGATTTTCTGCAGTAACATTATTATACTATAGGCTTTAAAGCCGTGTTGTCAATCTCCAAACCAATGAAAGCCTCCACAAGGGCAAAATGGCTGCGTGGTATTTTTTTTTTTACTATGGTTACTTATCTCTGTATGAGAGTGAAAAACCTATTTCGTTTAGTTGTACTTAGTTTTAAAAGAGAGTTGGAATGTGCTTTGTGACATATCTTAAGTATGTGACCAATGTTTGCCACTTAAAATTTTTGGTGGTTTGCTTAATACATGAAAATCTATGATCGCCTGCACCCAATTTGTTATAACGTGAAAAGTCTTTCTCATTCCATTTTCGTTAGCACTATTCGTTTTGTTCCCATATTTATGGAGACCAGAATTAGCATTTTGAGGTATCTGCGCTATATTCAGAATGTTTTAAATATTCACAGTATTTATTTATGCCAAGGTTGTGCAATCGCCATTGTCTTTTTTTAAGTTTCGACATGCAAAGTTTTACTGAATGGGGGAGTTTTGGAGCAAAATAGTTTTGTTAGATATTTAACAGCTTCAACAAAAGTAAAGATGATAGTTTTCAGAAGTAAAATACACTAAACGAACTCATTATGTTTGATGGTTCCAAAAATTTGGATTAGAAAGGGTCTACCATTGTTCACTTTATATATATATATATATATATATTCATACCTTTGAAATACAAAGCAGAAGATTTAACTTAGTCTGAGAAATAAATGCATTCGTTAACTGCGAAGCAAATAGCATTTTCTGTAAAAACATTATGATTGTCCGTATTTTAAACACGTATTAAACACTATAATTATAAATGCTTAATGCTTTTCAGTTTTATTTATTCTTTTGCCCTTATATTAGTAGTATTTCTCTGTTTTTATGTTTCTCAACTAGTTTTGGGAATTTTTCATTGTTCTTTAGTTGTCTTTCTTCGTTGCATTGTTTATCTGTTTTGAATTTGTTTTCTCTAATTTGATTCGTTTTTAAGCTGCTGACTCATTTGAAATTGTACGAATACGAACATACTAGACTTGCATTTTTCCATATTTGAAAGTGTGTCTTTATAAGGAGGGCTCCAATACGATGAGTCTTCTCACACAGATAATACCAGTGACATAAGTATATTTTCCTTGCGCGAAAGCGTCAAGACATATTCTTTTCAACTATTTCTATCAATCGAATGAAGTAGTTTCTTTCGCTTGTGAGGATATGATCGTCCGTTTCATAAATTTCTTTTATTTTTTGAATCTTATAAATTGTTATCCCAATTTCTCTCGTGATATTTCTTTATGGAAACTATATAAAAACATTAATTTCATTTTAAGTATTTTCATTTCGAAAGATTTAACAATTTTACATTTGAAAAAGGTTTTTCATAATGTTTTATTTTTCAAAATGTAGGACGTGTTTATTATTATTAAGATCTTACATAGAATTTTACGGCTTCCTATTGACAGTTGGAGGAGAGAGACAATGAAGATGGAGAATGTAATGTGTGTATATATATATATATATATATATATATATATATATATATATATATATATATATATATACAGTGATGATCATATTTATTGGCACGGTAAAATAAAAGTTAAATTTTGTCTAATAAATTCTAAAAAAGTGATTAAATTAAAGAAAATAACAAAGTATATTATGTATTTTTAACTGGCCTTTCCGATGCAGCAATCGGATTTTAGAAAAAATAAATAACAAAGGAACAACAAACATAATTGCAAAAAACCCTTGTTCAAAATTATTGGCACGGCTTTGTTTTTCTTTTAGTATCAGTATAATATCAATCAATTTCCGGTTTACGTGCTTTCTGAACTTTTTTATAGCCATATTATGCTTGTTTAACGCTAATACAGTGAATAGTTTTTTTCAGATAATTTTTAGATAGCGATGTATTTAAACTATTATAAGTGACTAAATTATAATTTTCAATCGCCATGGTTAAAACTAAGGAACACAGCGAAGACGTCAGGAAGCTTGTTGTAGCATGCCATACCAATGGGGAGGGCTATGATAAGATTTCAAAGAAGCTAAACCTTCCCAAATCCACTGTTAGAGCCATAATAAACAAGTTCAAATCGCAAGGCCACGTTATGAGTTTAGAGGGTAGAGGGAGAAAAGGGATTCTTTCCCCAAGAGATGAACGGAAAATTGTTCGACAAGTAAAACAAAACCCAAGGATCTCTGTTGGGGAGATTGTTGATGAACAGAGCACCTCTGGAGTGAATGTATCTCGACATACAGTTGGTAGAGTTTAGAAGAGAGCTGGTTTAAAAGCATGTCGTCCGAGAAAGACTCCCTTATTGAAGCCTATGCACCTGAAAGCAAGGCTAGCCTTTGCAAAACGTCATATTGATAAAGATGTTGCATTCTGGAAACGTGTTCTATGGACTGACGAAACGAAAATAGAGTTATTTGGCCATAATAAAGTGTCTTATATTTACAGAAAATCTGGCGAAGCTTTCCTGCCTAAGAACACCATACCCACAATGAAGCACGGTGGAGGCAGTTTGATGTTTTGGGGATCCTTTGCTGCCTCTGGACCAGGGCGACTTGTTAAGGTCACAGGTAGCATAAAAAAGGAAGATTATGTTAAAATATTGGATGAAAACCTGAAAAACTCTGCTAAAGAGCTCTCACTTGGTCGTCGTTGGTGGTTCATGCAAGATAATGACCCAAAGCATTCGGCTAAACTGACTAAGAAATGGCTTGAGGACAATCATATTAATGTTTTGGAGTGGCCATCACAAAGCCCAGACCTTAATCCAATTGAAAATTTATGGAGAACATTAAAATTGAGGGTTATGCAAAGGAAGCCTAAGAATCTTATTCAATTGGAGGATTATTGTCAGGAAGAGTGGGCTAAAATTACTACTGAAGAGTGCAACAACTTGGTTGTAAACTATGAAAAGCGACTGAGGAAGGTAATCAAGGCCAAAGGCTATACAATTGATTATTAAATAAATCGTGCCAATAATTTTGAACAAGGGTTTTTTGCAATTATGTTTGTTGTTCCTTTGTTATTTATTTTTTCTAAAATCCGATTGCTGCATCGGAAAGGCCAGTTAAAAATACATAATATACTTTGTTATTTTCTTTAATTTAATCCCTTTTTTTAGAATTTATTAGTTAAAATTTTACTTTTATTTTACCGTGCCAATAAATATGATCATCACTGTATATATATATATATATATATATATATATATATATATATATATATATATATATATATATATATCAATAGAGCGTCAAAATAATCTATATGATACTAAAACTGTGTTAGCTTCTTACGATGCTTATTAGTGTGTCACGTTATTTAATAGAAATACGTTTCTGAAATTTGGAGATGAAAATTGGTAGCTTTTATTGTCGGATGTATTGGGCTACGTTGTGCAACTGACATTTAGGATAAGAACAGTAGCATGATAAATTTAAATAATACGAGTGTAAATAAATAGTTTAACAATTGTTACAAGGAAAAATACGGCTATTCTATAGATTAGTGATTTTTTTTCAACCAACGTTATTCCGTGTTACCTGTTAAAGTCAAGGTAAGTTAGTTTTTATTCTTTACACCGATAAGTTTATTTGTTTTGAATTATTTTTACGTGTTTAACGTAGTTTTCTTACAAATAGATAAGTAGATAACACATTACTGTTAGCAAAGGTTAAATAAGTTACTTTTAAGTTAAAAAATATGTACATAATTCTATCGATACGAACCAAAAAAATAAAATCTTACCTGTGACGGAAACAAATGTCGTACAAAAATCGTCTAAAACCATCGAATAGTTTTATTTTAAATAAAAAATAAAGCACTTGTAAATAAAATGGTACTTCTACAGAATCTTAACCATATGAGAAAACAAATATACTCTTACTTATGACGGAAAATAGTGGTCACACAAAAAAAACTTAAACTAATTGAGCAGTTTTAATTTTCAATAAGAAATAAATTCCTTGTGCAAAATTCTACGTGTCTAAAACAAAAATACGCGTGAGAGAAAAAAAAACTACTATAAAAATTACATAAACTCATCAAGTAGTTATATTTTTTAACTGGTCTCTGTTGGTGCTCGGCCTTATCGAGTCAGAAAGTACGCCTAAATATATTTTACTTCATGCGGATTTTGTATTTATTATAAGGGAGTCAATTTTCTATTGAATATTATAGTGCATATAATATATAGTAATGATTTCAATATTTGAAAATTACTTGGATGCTATCAGCTAGAATCGAAACAAAAATAGTGTTATTAGTTTTTCTAAAGATTCTTCGTTACTTTACTTTTGGATTTCATTGAACCTATAGATGCCATTTGAATTTCAAGTGTTTACTGTTCACTAAAAAAATTTATGATCTTTGTTTTATTAGTGGGTAAGAGGTTACCTTACTTTTATTTAGTGCGATTGAAGGTTCCTAACTTATATCTTCCCTTTTATTGAACCGCCCATTAACATGATTTTGATAGTGCTCTCGAAGCTTCCTAAATTTATTTAGTGTTGTCAATTGCGATGTGAGGAACAACAAAACAATTGGAAACAGCTACGAAAAGGACATATGAACAGAAAAACAAAATCTCTATTGGCAGCTGCACAGAACAATAAGAATTAATAACAAAATCCTTTATTGCATGGAGCTTGAAACAGATAACCTCATCCAACCAAGAAGATTTTACCGTTCAAGCTGTCCATAGGGTATGGATTAAAAAGAAAAAAACGAAGTAAACCCACGGAACTTGCAAGAGAATATAGAACCTGATTAAATCAATATGATATAAATAATTGAGAAGACATTAGGTACAGTGCCAATGAACTTTCGAAAACAAAGTTTACAGCGAACCGGAATCAAGTAGAGAGCAGATTATATAGCCCAGGTTTATGTAAAAACATCTCATTTGAAGAGAACTTTCGAATGCGAAACAAATCCACATGATGTACAAACCCTAACCTGCCACAAAGAAACTGCAACAGCAAAATAACAAAACGGTAAAGGAAAAGTAAATAGAACAAAGACAAATGAAACGGTAACATTGTAAGTAAACTGTACACCGCAAAAAGAGTGGTGTAGTGTTGGCATCGACTGACACCACACCAAATAATCTTAAAGAGATAAGATAGACGGAACGGTCGAGGAGATAGGTCAATAACAAGGACTCTAATAGACGAGTGCGAATAGAACTAGGCTCTTAAAAAGTGTATTGCCACGAAAATTCTAGTGCAGAAAAATAATTACCGTCAGTGAGATGTCAAAAGTAAGAGTCTGTTTCGATAACGCGATTTCATTTGCGAAGACTATTAAAAATTGGAGGATATCTGGTGAGACTTGTCATCTAGAGTACAGGGAACACACTGGCTGTTGTTAGTGAGTAACTCCTGATAATGACCTATGTGATAACTTTTAGTGAGTACAAATATACAATAGTTATATTGTTTTACTTAAGAATACCTTTTCCCCTCCGACTAACAAAACACCTAAATTCTAGTCTAATATTCTAGTATTTACAATCAATACTTATTTATGACAAATGTATTAATTACCATGACAAAAATACATTCTGACACTAAGTAAAAATATATACACATCTAGAAAGTATATCTGTAAGAATAGCATATGTCGTGAAGCAATAAACTACACTGTACATTACCTATGAAACAAATGACAACATTTTGAATTGTTTTACGTAATAGAATTCATATTGGTGTCCGAAATTTAAATTTTATACGTTTATTAAAAATTCGTAGTTTTTTTTTCAAATGCGCGTTCTTGTCTACTTTTTCTTCAGATGGTAATTTTATTTTTAGATGTTTAATTAAATATATATATATATATATATATAGATATATATAGATATATATATATATGCGAAATGTTTCTCTAATGGAGATATGTAGATACATAAATATATAAACGTCATAATCGTGATAGACGGAATATTTTTTTTTAACTATTACGTAAATGAATCAATAATATGTATATATATTTATATTTTGTTACATATCAGAAACATTCGTGTGAAAGTATATTAAACTGAAAAAATATAGATAGATGCACTGAGTGGTTTCATCATTAAACCCAATTATATCCTCAGTATATAGATTTTTGTGATTATCTTCACTCGATTACATATACATAATGAACATGTTTTAATTGAGGAATTTCTTATTGTTTTTTTTTATGAAAAGGTGCAGAGAACTAAGCATTATGGTATCTGCTCGATACACAGTAAGGAGTTAATACAGATTAGTCAGCACAATACCACATTACTCTATAAGTATGGATAGTTTCGTTTTGAGTCGCACTTTTTTGTTTACAAAACCCATCGCCGAAACTAATGATAAATTGATCTTATAAGTAACTTTCATCCATCTCATGTACAGTATACATACGTAAACATCACGCCTGATCAAATTTTATTTTTTTTAATTGGATCTGTTGAAAAATGAAATTGATCTTTCAGTATTTGTGTATTTGCACTTTTTCTTACTTTGACAAACTTCATTGCTGATTCAGTTTGTATAAGTTGATCACTAGAAACCACAGTTCAATATGAGTGTGAGAACTGTGCACAATAATTCGAAAGGGACTGAGGATGCGAAAGAGTTGCGCAAAGTTTTTCCACGAGTGCTCAGAGAAGATCAGAAAGAAAGACGTTATCATGAACACAGGGCGATGGTAAAGCGGATCAATTTAGATCCTGCAGTTTTTGTATGCTCTGATGAGCTGCTATGAAGTTAAGTTCCAATTCGACAAATATAGAATTTACCCTTAATGTTGAAATCTTTAATCAGTTTGGAATATAAAAACTGCGTTTATTTCTATTGACGGGGATCCATTCCGAATCATATGCCTAAATTACATATCCTTTTTTCTTTCAATTCACGTCTAATGTATTTAACTAAGTTTCTTTAACAGATTTTTATCTTTAATTTATTTTCAATTTGTGTGCTAAAAAGCAAAATTATGTCGATCCATAATAATAATTTTGCTAAACCCCATTCCTCTAAGTGAGTGAGCCTTGCACTAAAAATTCATTGATTAAAGAAAGAATATTAAATGTGGTGTATTCCTTGTTTAAATAATAAATTTCTGTTTTTAAAATTCTATATTTTACTAAAAAAAAACTCACTGTTAAAATTACTTATATATATATATATATATATATATATATATATATATATATATATATATTTATATAATGTACACACACGCATATATATATACATATAGACATATATATATATATACATATATCCACATATATACATATATCCATATATATACATATATGAACATATATATACATATATGTATATATACACACAAATATATATGCATATACATACGTATACATACATACATATATTTATTTTCAAAGTAAACCGACACATATTATCGGGAGAGTGTAAGTCGTTGCCCTTCAGGAGCATATATTTTGCGTGGACACATCTAGATGTATGCTTGGACAAGAGAGATGTAGGTCGAGCTTCCAAAATAAAGTTCAGCTTGGATACACGTGGGCAATTCTAAATAGAAACGATATATCCTGCTATTGAATAGAAAACACGAATTCCTCGATAGCACTGACAGCTGATGGCTTTTTCTGCTCGGGTCTTAACGGCTTCGATTTCTTGCTTATTCCCAGTCCACACCGTCCGTTCCCATTCTCCGATGGTCTTCGAAATCTCTTCTTCCTAATGGAAAAATTCTGGAAGGTCACTCACTGTGTCATTCGATGTTTCTCCCTAAATAGTTTTAGGATTGTAAGAGTTTTTCTTTGCAGCCGCCCCTATACACATTTCATCAGAATGCATTTTGTTTTCTTTTTCTTTTATTTTTATCTTGATTTATAAATGTTCTTCTTCACAGGAGGTTTCCAGCGCATCGTATCTTCGAACTATGTAGGATTGGAAATGCTCAACTTTTGGAACAGCATACAAAGTAGGACTCCTGCCACATAGAAAATATGCGATGTTCGTTTATTTTAAATTTCTCTACGTTTTCTTCTTCCTCCATTTTCGTCCAAGAAAGTAAGAGAACAAACAGAAAAACGCACACGAAATAATCATTTGCAGAATATAACTTGCGATAAGTATTTTAGCAATCCTTCTATAAATTAAAACTATAAAATCTTTGAACTGAATAGCTTTTCACAACACCTGTATTAGTATCCATTGGACTAATGATCTTATCTTGAGTGTGATATTCACAACGTTTCGGTCGATATAACCTCCGACCTTATTTAGGTGTATCTTGTCGAACTCATGAATGTTTCCGTCGAACTCGGGAATTTGGACGGAATCTCGAGCGGAACGCTTTGTTTACTTCACCCGAAATCGATAAGATGCACCTGAAGAAGGTCGAAGGTTATACTGACCGAGATGTTGTGAAAATCACACTCAAGATGAGAACAGTAGTCCGATGAATAATAATACAAATAACCAATCCTCATCAAAACTTCAGAAACGACATATGTCTCTTTACAGAGATATAAGAGTCGTTTCAAAGTAAAGCATCTTACCTTTTTTAAACGCCTAAAATTGAAGATCTACAGAGCCGAGAGTAGTACCACTGAAACAACCGATTTTTTTTTTAATTTCCGCATAGACATTACCATTCTCAATGCAATTTTCGAACGATGGACGATAACTGTGCATGACGTGCCGGATTATGGTTTGTCATAGAACGATCGTTCCAAAAAGTATGTAATCTTTTTTATTTAAAACGTGTTAATTCTACACAATTCGATAGTCCTAGCATTACAACGGGCTATATTTCGTGCTGAAAAACTAATTCTGCATAAAATATACGTAAACTAGATAAACCTTTTATTACCCGTCGCAGCTTTGTTGTTTTAATCCGTAAATCGGATAAATTAGTGTAGCGGTCAATTCTGTACGCACAAATATTCTAACATTCATACACCCCACTTCATATAAATGAATTTATATAAAGATAAATTATAAGATATCACCTGTATATGCTGTTGTTTCACTTTTAATTTGTTAATAACAAATTTTATTTGTTGTTTTTGTTGTTGTCGTTGTCGTTGTTGTTGTTGTTGTTGTTGTTTAAAGTATTAGATATTACTCATTGCTAATTACAGGTGAGTTTCCCCGGAATCCTTGTGAAAACCTGTCTCTGCCGATTCGTCGTAATCTCCTCTTTCATCATTAGTACAATTTCCTTCTCACTAAGAGTAGTCACACAAGTCATCAAGATTTCTCTTTGAGAACAACTTATTGTCTTATCTGCAGTTTGGGTGAAAACAAGTCTCCTCAGATTTCCAGTAGTCCCCACCACTTTCGATAACATTTACTGATTAATTATCGTTTTCGCAACAGCTGCTTACCATTGATTTCCCGTTGGTCGCAACAATTGGTAGTTAATGTAATTTGGGTGGCAAGGTCCAAGTCCTCTTTGAACTAATTCAGCGGAGGTCTTGCTAGTGCTTTCTTCTTTTCGTCCCTAATATTAATGGTATTATTATTATTATTAGTAGTAGTAGTAGTAGTAGTAATAGTAGTAGTTGATTATGTTGTTTTGTTGTTGATGTTGCCGTTGACTTATCTGTTAGTCGGTATTTATTAAAATGAAAACTATAATAGCTTTAAAATAAAACCTACGTAAATTAATTTTACGTGAAAATAATTTTTAAATCCAAAAGAATGCATTTCAGTGTACAGCTTATTAAATATGCCTTATATTTTCACCGTCGCACCCTAATGTGTCCGCCCAGAACTAGTGTCAGATAGTAGTTCCATAAACTTTCACTCAACATCTCCACGGCAATATAGTCAAGATGGCAAACTACTAAATACAAAGCAATCCTTGTTTTATCGTTATTTCCATGGCAGGTGCTCATCTGAACTCCAATCTCTGGTCCTCCTCGCCAATCTTTCACGAAAAACACCCGTCTGGCTCAATCCACTGTGAAAAATTTCCCCCACTCTATATCTGTGCCTAAATCAAAACGCGGATTCCATGAACAAGGCTTCTTTCTTAGAACTGCACGCCTGTGGAACTCTGTTCCGTCTGCCTGCTTCCCACCGGACTACAACTTGGATGTCTTCAAGTCCAATGTTAACAAATTCCTAATGAACCGCCCCCTTAGGAAAACACTTCATCAAATCTCCACACTAACGGAATGTACTTGCAATAACCCTTATCCCTGAGTGGCTTCCTGGCCTTGATAAGTGGTGATCACTGTGTAAAAAAAACAACTTGTATCTTCTGAGTTTTCTTCATTTATAACCATTTAGATGAATAAATATTTTTTATAAATATAATTTATTTTATCAATACAATGAAAATTTCAAAACATTATTAAATTCATTGACTCGTTTACTTCGTATAAATAAGATGATGTTATTGTAAGCATTGGCTTTCCTGATGTATTTCTTGATAGAATTATTTCTTGAAAAACACACGATACTTAATGAAAGATTCTAGTTAAGGTCGCTGGCATTTTAAGTGATTTTTTCCACGTGAAAAGAAATGAATATAAACTTGGCTCAATCAGTTTAAAATTAGTATCGTTAATTACTTAGTTACCGTCACTACCCAGCTTTGTGAATAAATATGCAAAGGAAAGAAAAATCGTTACATAAAAATCTAAAATACATATACTCGGATTTGAAGCCTGCCTGGTATTCTAATGAAAATCTACTTTTTAAATAAATTTATTCGCTATTAAATATTATTTTTAAAAATGTAACCATCCATGTACTAAAATTAAATCTTGACTATATCGAAACTCAAAAAGTCAGTAAGTACACAAGGGACAACCTAGTGAGTCTTTCTCGTTTGACGGTTTCCAGTGAGTAAAGAATAGCTGTTAGAAAAAAATTGCTAGCTTGCGAAATCAATTAGACATTAACAGACGTGGTAGAATGTAGTGACAAAGGTTCTGACTTAATTTGCAGCAAACACAATTCGAAAATCCTGAAAGATTATGAGTTCACAACCTACTAATAATTGATTGAGTTAGTTTGCTAGATGGCTTTGATAAAGAACACTTCACATTAGACTACCACATTATAGCAGCGCTCAATTTCTATAGATTAATATTCAACCGCAAAATGAATTAGAATAAAACGCATATAAGATATTGCTAAACCTGTTATAAAGATGTCGACCTGAGGCTATCGGGATGATAAACTTCTGAGAACTGTCTGCGCCTTATATCTCTATAAATTAATCATTCGATCATGCATGGGGTATTGTAATGTGGGTGAATGCATCAACGATAATTCTTTCCGTTTGAGACAGATTATAGACGATTCATCATCATAATAGGTTTAGCACTTTCAATCAATTCCCACCCTTGTATCAACGGCACAATTTTGTATCCTAGCAGTTACTTACACGCACATTGACAAAATGTGTTTCAACAGAATTACTATCTCCGTACTCCCATTACTGCGACTAGCAGCAAGAAATCTGACGATCTGCAAAGTCCTACCCTTCCTGGTAAAGAACCCTAGGCGCAAGAAAAATTTATAATCTTATAGCTTATTTTGTCGTACCGCTTTTCTTTGAAACATCCTTCTTACTGTTTGCTTCCCCAACACAGAAGTGTTAATATAAATGCTCGTTTGAAGAACATCTTGCTACAAAACTCCCCATATAGAATACCATAGACATATTTGGATCCTAAAACACAAGTGTATAAGTGTTAATGAGTTTTTTGGGGTGAGGGCATAAAAGTAAATAAAAAGAAAAAAAAGAGAAAGGCAAACGCCGTTTTCTGTTCTCATGACCATTTTCAATTAAGATCAGCTAATTTGTTTGGAAATGAATTATTACATCTGTCATCCTTAATTAAAATGTTTGTGATTTAATGAACTGAAAATAATCACTTTGAGTAAAACAAGAATTAATATTATTTTATTATTTACATAAATCGGACTATTCTTGTAATAATTCTGGACGGTTCCTTAAGATCGGATAATTATTTGACTTTTCGGTGAGTTTTGCTTAATCTTGGTTATTCATTATTTGGTTAAGACAAAAATGATTGTCACTTAATTATATTTTTTTATAAATTAAACGATCGTTAGTCTATCCAAGTAAATAGCTAAGTATCCTAAAGTTTCAATAACTCATGTTTGTACGTACTATGGAGTACGAAAACCATGTGCAACCCTGTACTACTGTAAACGCAATCACTGTGTAATTGATTAGTAGCAAACCTGAGTGAATTTGAAAACTGAGGTCTTACATAGAAATAATGTTTCCCTTTTTATGTTTCTCCGTTTAATTTAACCATAGAATAATGCAAGATAGATAAAGAATAAGTTATGTTTGGATTTTTTTTTAATTTAACGGTCTTTTATTTAGTTTATTTTTTACTAATATTCTTACCTCTGATATATTCACAACGTTTGAACATACCTAGTTTCTCTGGATAACGACTTATAAAACTTGACAATTTTGGGAACACAAACCGAATTCGAATTGTACAGTTAATTCAATTCATAGGAAGATGTTGTTTTAATTCTGTCACCCATTATAAAATGGAAATGTTGATTATTTTGTTGCTTTAGTAGGTGGTTTTCGAGTAAGGATTGAACTTGAAGCCCCCAACTTTGAAATGAGTGTACATTTTAGATTAGCGAAATGGTAATTGTTCAAAGTATCAGTTTACAATGCGTTTTTACTACCAAATTTCTGGAATGTTTTTGTTAATTCTTGACGACAGTGATGGTTTCTAATGGATCATACACTATATAATTCTGGCTGATAAAAAAGCAATGATTTTGTAATAGAAAATGCATGAAAATGCATGAATCTAGATAATCTAAGTAACTTAATGGACGAAATATAACTTTCGCATAACGAGATAAGATGTTTATTGATCATAAAAAATGAAAGAAATATGCAGGAGGAAGACAGGCAGAAAAAAAGTTTCCCCGATTTTTAGCTATTTAAAAAGAAGTTACTAAAAGAAGAAGAACTACTATAATGAGGTATTAAAATAACAAACTGAATAAGACCACTATATCAATAGTTCAAAAATCTAGGACACAAGATCCAGGAAATAGAGCAGCAAATACTATAAAACGCATGCCATCTTCTATAATATAAATCTCATCTGTCTGTTTAAATGTATGTATTTATGTATGTATGTATGTATTTATGTATGTATGTATGTATGTATGTATGTGTGTGTACGTCTGCCTAAAACTTTCGACAGAGGCGACAAATCTTTACGTGACGGGTATCGTTTCTAAGGTCGACTCTTCGGATGCAAAATATCGAATAAATATCTAAAAAGATTAATTCCTTTACCCTCAGCTGAGCACTTTTCTACAAAGAGAAGTCGGTTTTCTCGCCGCTGTTTTCGAAAGTCATCCTTTCTTTTCGATCGACTCGCCTTAATTTTAACCTTCGCCATTTCCGGTTTAGTGATGGACGCAATGACAAATACGTCACGTTTTTTTTCACGCTTGTTTCCCCCTTCGCGGTACGGGTTAGAGCCTGCCTACTACCACGTTTCTTTTTTGTTCTTTTTTTTTGCTCAAAACACACCTCCAAACACCCGGGCAACGCAGGGCGCCAAGGCTAAAATGTATATAAATAATTGAGAATAGCATAAAATCTGTGAGTTTGCAAAAAAGTAGAAAAGGAAAAGGCACTCAAATCAATACCGTTTCACTATCTGATAAAGAACTTTCTAATTTAACGCGAATAAACAGGCTGAAATATGACCATACTTCCGGCATTTATAAAAAAACACATTCTAGTTTGAAGTGTTATACCAATTCACAAGATTCACTTAAACGTTTACAGTATCGCAAAGTGTTAGGTCGGTCGGAATGTAGTGATAGAATAATTATAACAATAGGAGACCGAAATATCGAAATAATCCAAATTATAAATCATCTTAAAAATCCTGGTTGGTTGGTTGTTTTTGTTTTACGGCATATCAACCCTTTTCAGGTTATTTAATATCGAATCCAAAGATTTTGAAGACATTTTTTTTTTAATAGAATATATTTGTTGTTTTCACGTCGGCTTCTATTTAACCCATAGTTGGGACCCTAACACGTACTACCACTCCGGGTCAGAGTGGACCTGGGACAATGGTAATTAAAGGGTGGCTCCACACTCCCCAAAACCAACAAGCTGGGGCCCTCACCACTGGATATAGTTCAAGGTCATATCCAGGACCCCCATTGAGGGGGACAGTCGGCGTATTCTAATACCCCACCGACAGGGCCCTTAAAAATCCTGGACAATAAGAAAACAATAAAATAAAACAAAACAAAGATAATTTATAACTTTTTTAATAGTTTTTATTTCGGCAATATCGTCGCGAATTATCGTGCTAAAAGCTTGTGCAACATAAGATCAAAACTATGTTAAAACCGAAGAAGTTTCGGTGAGACAAATATGTATTGTATTCGCAAATTCGGCAGAACAGCAGTCGAGAAGACCTCATGTAATACTCTAAATAAATTACCTAGGAGATATATCACTTTATGAGGTGATGTCGTTAATTATAAACAATTCTTTATAATTGGTTCATTTGATGGATAAAATATGAACAAAAAACAAGTTTGTAATCACGGAAATCAGAGCTAAGTATTTTAAATGACCATTTTCATTAATTATCTTTCAGTGAAACTTGAAATTGTTTATCACTGTAATCCCAGTCCAGTATTAAATCACATTGCGTCAACACAGATAGGTATGAAAAAAGGTTTTATAAATTAGAAACCGATTAATCGAGGGATGCATATTTTATTTTTGGGCGAGAAACACGTCAGAATATAACATCTTGCATCATTCTAGAGTTGTGAAATGCATTGTCATTAGAAAAAAAATAAAATGAACAGAGGAGTTCAAAAACCACATTATACATGTAGTGATACGGGCAATCAATTAATTTCCTTATTGTAAAAAGATAGCATATGTCTTCTTCATGACAAGTGATATTGTCGACGCGTTTTATGTAGTCGGTTTTATTGATAGTATTCTCTCTCCAAAAGTTGTTGCCCTTGTCAAGAAATTTAAAAAAATCTGTATTGTGCTTTATATTTTTTGTTCTTGTAAATAGCTAATGGCATCGTTATCCATATATAATAATAATAATAAAACATAATTATGAGGAATTTAAAACTCCGTTCATTTCTTATCCTGTTTCAGTTTAACATTGTAGTATACATTTGTAAAATACTAGAAATATACCCAGCATCGTCCAATATTAAACGTACTGTAAAATTTGTTTAAAAAATGAAGTAACAAAAAAAAGAAACTGAAAAATATGTATGCGAGTATTATGTTTTCTTTTTTTTCTCTAAACAGTTCACTCGTCAGTAAAATAAACATACTCACCGTGAGATCGAGACAAAAACCTAGAGACACTGATTCAAGCATGATGACCATTAGGTCAGCTTGAGACAATCTCAAAAAAGTGTTTTAAAATATACTTGTTCAAAGCATAAAAATTGTGTAATGTTTCACGGGAGGGCATGCGCATTCGTGAAGCAGTTGACAAGCAGAAATAAACGATGACTCCTAAGTACCAATATTTTTCAATTCGGAGTGCTTACAAGCCCTTTTTACCCGAATTTAAACAGATTAGAATGTTTGCCACACGTCTTAATGGCCTATATACGAAATTTTAAGTCTGTTGTAAAATATCCGTTGAGTATACGGTTGAAAATTGTTCTTACACACACACTTTCAGTTTAATAGATATATAGATATATCGGCACGCACATAGCCGTTCCGTTGACTACCTTCCATGATCTATGTCTGAGCATAAGCTGAACAGTTTAGTGAAATACATAATAAAACGACGAATAAAGATGTATATGTTTTCAAACTTCGGCCGAATATGTAACAAACACAACTTGATAGGAGTATTCTGCTTTGGTCCATTTAATCGTTAGTCTGTCAGTCGGTCAGGCTCCAATTAGTCTGTCACGCTTCAGTCAAATATATATTTCTTGTCGAAAATATTATCAAATATGAGTTATTGCGATATATTGCATAGAAATAAGAAACAATTTCATTTCACAGCATGATGAAAATATCGACTTTGAAAATTTTTCCTCCTATTTATTTATTTCAAGTTTTGTATCATTTCATTTATTTATTTATTTATTTCAAGTTTTGTATCATTTCATTTATTTATGTATTGCAAGCTTTGGACAGCTATTTCTATTCGCAGTCATAAAATTGATTTTTTGATTAATATTGATGTTTTTAGCCAGCGGCAGAGACTGATATTTTGGGGATCCATAATGTGAAAAATGAAATAAAATAAATCATTTTCTTCCTTTATTTACAAAAATAAAAGAACAACAAGACGCATTAAAAATACCAGCACCTAGTTACACACACACACCCACACACACACACACACATACACACACATAATGCATAAAATTTAATGAATACAATGAACTAGCTATATAATATATGTACATGTGAGTATGCATTTATATATATACATATATGTATAAAACATAATTATATACATATATATATATACATACATATATATACATACATATACATACATATATACATATATATACATATATATACATACATATATATACATATATATACATACATATATATACATATATACATATATATATATATATATACATACATATATATATATATATATATATATATATATATATATATATATACTTGCTGTTTTTGAAAGCTCGCAATCAAATTGCTAAATCATAAATTAAATTCGTGGAAATCTTTGGCTCTAAACCTAGCTAGGATTACGACTGACATAACTAACTTAGAAGTCTATATAAATAAGCTGGGAAAATATTTAGTAAATATATTAATAAGCTATGGACAAGTAAGGATTAATAAACAATGTTGTATCCCTGTAATTACTTTAACGTGCAATTATAAATAATTTACGAATTAACAGTAGTTTAATAAAAATATATGGTACTAATAGTCATTAACTACCTCAGAGATTCAACTAATAATGAAGTAAGTAAAGTTTTTTTTTAAAAGAATCAGCACTTATCAAGGTCCGGAGCCCACTCGAGGATAAATGTAAATGGATATACTCAAGTCAATGTGATTATAGCGTAGTAAACATAAGTAGTGGGAATTTTGTAAATTAGATTACTTAGGGGGACGGTTCAGCAAAAACTTGTTTACGTTTGACTTGAAGACAATCAGATTGTAGTCAGCTTGAAAGCAGGAAAACGGAAGACAGTTCCACACTGTGCAGTTCTAAGAAATAAGCTTTGTTCATGGAATCTACATTTAGGTTTAGGCACAGATAAACAGTGTGGGAAATTATTGATAGTGGGTTTGGCTAGACGAGTGTTTTTGTGAAAGTTTAGCAAGAGGGGACCATAGATTGAAGCTCAGCTGAGCACTTTCCATGAAAATAACGATAAAACAGAAGGCTCGCAACGTCTCTTCCGTGGGGAAGAGGTTGAAGGGAAGAGAAAATAGCAAACCCCACTAAGCTACGAAGTTTATTCTGAACTCTGTCAAGGCAGGGTAAGCTGCTTTTACAGATCCTGCTCCGATGTGGCAACAGTACTACATCGTTTGCCGTACCTTGCTTTTATATAGGTAGAGAACTACATCAGGAGTGAGATATCTACTGGAGCGGTAGAAGGATACCACAATTTTTCCAGCGAATTTGACAATCGATTTAATATACGTATTCCTTTTCAGGTCAGGGGTAAAGGTCAAGCCCAGGAGCTTGTCAAAACATGACGCCTCTCCAAGAAAGCCATTCACTTCAACCGATGCCAGATTAGCATCAGAGCGTAGATGGTGTAGAGATAGAAGCTTGGTTTTTGATGCATTGAAATTAACCAGTCACCTCTTTCCCCAGGATGTCATATGCTCAAGATCAGAGGAGAGATAATCAGAGAGAATTCGGTCGATTATACTCTTTGGTTTGCTACCATAGAATGTAGTGTCGTCAGCATATATGTGCTGATGGTGTAAGGATATAATTTGGAAGATCATTAATGTAGATCAGGAAAAGAGTTGGGCCCAGGATGGACACCTGAACAACTCCAGCATTAATACTTAGAGCGTCTAATTTTTGCTCATCAACCACTGCTCTTATGAACCTATCAGAGAGAAATGAGAAGACATTTCCAGCTATACCATAGCTAGAGATCTTGTTAAGTAGAACTTTATGCCATACCTTATCAAAGGCCTTTGATATGTCAAAAGCAATTGCCTGAGAGAGGAGGCCTCTGTCGAGAGATTTGCTAATCTCATGAGATATAACTGTAAGCACGTTTGATGTAGATCTAGCAGAACGGAAACCATATTGCACGTCACTAAGAAGGTTGTTTTTGCCGAGATTGTTGCGTACTTTTCTATTAAACACCTATTCCAGCAGCTTACTCATGATGCACCGGAGACTTATTAGTCTGCACTGAGAGGGAGATAAGATATCACCTGGATTCTTAAATACAGGGCATACTTATGAAATTTTCCAAAGTGTTGGGAAGCATTTCTTCTTAAAACAATGTGTAAATAACGCTGTAACTTTCCGCGCTAGTTCTGGTTGAAGCTTTTTGAGCACTATAATCGGAATGCCGTCAGGGTCAGTTGCTTTACTGGAATCTAGGTTTTTGATTAGCTTAGCAACATCGTGTACAGATATTTGTATGTCGCATAGCGTGTTTTCAGATAGACGAGGAAATACTAGGGGTTGGCTGTCTTGCTGATAAAGGGTAGAATTAACTGCAAAGGTATTGACTTGGTCTGATGCTGACGAAAGTTTGGTTTTGTCTGATGCTGACAAGATTACCTCAGATACATTGATGATAGTTGAGATAGGGCACGCATTTCTCTTCAGGATTCTGTTTGCTATTTGCCTAAACTGATGGGAACTTAGCCGCTGCTCAGCTACTTTTGACTTGATAGACTGACTATACAACTCTCTCGCATTATTTATTACTTTTTACATAGGTTGCTGGCTGACCTGTAGGCTGCTCTAGTCTCAGTACATCTATAACGGTGGAAGCTATGAAAAAAGTGATTTCTGTGTGCAATGGTAGCAGCACATTCTGGAGAGAACAACGGCTGGATGTTAGGGTTTTGCTATAACCTTTTGATTGTATAAAACGGTATGTATTTACAATTAACCATTCCGTCAGGTCTGATACTATAGAGGACACATTCTTTTTAAACATGGAACGAAGAGGTAGATCTGATGTAAATGTGAGGAAGCTATCCAATTCAGCCATGGAGTATCGATATAATGTACGATGGATAGATACGTGAGAGGACGTATTACCTTTTGTTTGAATCTTAACTGATACAACAGAGTTGTTGGAAGATCCCAGTGTAGACAGAAAGGAAGATGAATATAGCTCATTGTAAGTTGTGAGAAAAAGATCTAGTAGACTTGCATACTGGCCGTCAGTCTCAGGGGCACGGGTGGGTTCATGAACAATCTGAGTGAGGTCATAAGCAATGAAGAAATCGTGACAGAACCTTCCCTCGTCATCGGTCTTCTTTGAGAGTGTTAACCAGTTTAGATTGTGAACATTGAAGTCTCCACTAACGTGAATGTTTGCTGAAAGATACGCAGACAGGGCGTGGTCAATTTTCTAGGATATGATTTTAAAGATAGTACCTCCAATGTTGTGAGGGGCGATAGAGTTCAAATATAAACGCGGTAGTGTGAGCAAGTGCAAGCCGGAAGCACATATATGGTAAATTAGAATCTTCTCTGGAGATGTCCTTACCACACGGAAAGTCGTCTTTAATGAAGGCACATACTCCGTGTCCATGGTGATCTTGGGGGTTGAGTTTAGTGGATAAGATAGAGTATCCTTTAATTTCGAACTCATCTAGGGAAGTAGTCGGTCCAATGCCAGTCTCGCTTAGGAATAATAGGTCAGGTTTAGTCACCTGTAATAGAGTTTGAACGTCTGGAAGGTTGGAACGTAGACCACTGGTGTTAGAGAAGGAGACATGGTAGTGGGGATCTACGTTGGAAGTTGAGATCTGGGTTTGATCGAGTATTTTTCTGGAAAGTTTCCATGATTAGGATTTGGGATTTGTGGAATAGATCGAATAAAATGCTTATAGCCGGGCAGAGAGGGAAGGTAAGAGCAAAGGAAACGATTTTTTTTAGAATATGATAAGGTAAAGCCGTAACAATTACCCACTTGTATGGCATCAAGATGTCTCACCAGAAGCGACTGCATGGTCCAGAATCCATTCACCACATGGCAATACAGCAGTCCCAGTTATTTCCACCTGCAGATAGAACAGCTTCCTTAGTGGTTAATTCAAGTTTGGAGTCAGGCGGATAACGTCAGCACAGTTGAAACGTTTCCATCGAGCACCCTTACTAGTTACATGGCCACAAGGATTGACGAAGAAACAGAATTTCCAATATCTCTGGCAACTGTCACACAAAATAGTGCCAACCAAGTAAAATGAGGACTGAGAGACAAATAAGAAGGAGCATTGTCCACTCACCATTTAAAAAAAGAAACTAATTGGTTTTATCAACATAGCTGAATATCATATAATAAGGTTATGGGACAAATAAAAGAGAAATTCTAATAAGATCCCAAGAAATACAACTGAAATTTATTAACAATGATTAAAACCGATACGAGGAGTCTAAGTAACCTAATGAAAAATAAAGAAGAATGGAAGTCGATCCACAATATGGCTAATTTTTTAATGTAGTAATCGAGATGGTGTATATTAAGATCTTAACATTTTAAATAAGTTCATTTTCTACGATTGTTCACTTTATTTTGTCTTTACAGCATCTACAAAAAATATTAAAATTTTATGTAAGCGGCGCTTTTTTCTTTCTTTTGAATAACTTATTAATAAACAATTGCATACATAATGTGGGTATCTTGTTAAATCACTATATTTTATATTTGGGTTCATGTTCTACAATTATGCAATTCATAGTTAATGTAAAATTATCAAATATTACATTTATAATTAACAAAACACAACATTTATTTTGAAGTGGGGTACTTTTTAGTGAGGGTAAGGCTGCTATGTGTTTTTTTTTAACTTTTAATAAAAGAACGCTGAGGTAGTATTTATTAATTAAGATCTACTTTAAAAATCAGTTCAACTTCACGACTTTTTAATGTACTTTTTTTTCTTTTAGGCTTGTAAAAAATCATATGCATTTTATTTTGTAATGTAGCTGCATCCTTGTTCTATTACAGAACTTATTAATAAACAAACGCATATATTATGTGCCCATCTTGTGAAGTTGTCTTTAAAAATGAGTTCATTCTCTACGATTAGTTTAATTATATTTAATTTAAACGTATAAAAGAATACATGTCTAATTAAGAAAATGATAAAATCTTTGGTCTTCGACGAAAACTCTGGAATTTAACCAAAATATAAATTACCTCAAGCTATGAAAATTTCTGCAAATGTTTATGTACGGTTCGGTTTTTTAGAGACCAAGGAGAGAAAAGATCAAATGAAGTATAAGGATAGATACTACGCTGCGATACTAACCAACAAGCCACGAAAAGTTAACACTTTGCTCCTAGCCAAACGGCCTCAGACATTTTTGAAACAAAGCATGTATGTGTGATTTCGTTATGTAATTCAATATTTATAGCAGTAGTTTTTTAATGGTGATTTTTGAGACAGAAATATCTGCAATAAAATTGTGCTAAATCGTACATTTTAATTTACTCGCATTATGTAAGAGATGAATAAAAACCATATAAAAAGCTAGGGATTGATCTGAAAGATTCACCACTATATACCGTAAACAGAAACCGTTCGCTTTCAAGACTAACGCAACCTACCAAAAATAAATGTATTTCCTTCAATTTTCTTCTATGTAAATTAAAACGGATAAGTACGTAAAACGACAAACCCGAATAAACCGAGCACAAAGTGTTAGATTTATGACAACAGAAGTCGTTCCTGTATGTTTTTAAGTATCGCATGTTATGTTTCTATTTATATAAATTTGCTTACTTAGCAGTTTTTTAAGCGTTAGCGATTCGCTGGTTCTTTTAATCTCTAAACTGCAGCACGCATGCTATAAAGAAAAAAAACTTGATGGAACATGTGAAAAGGAAATCGTTATTTCCAACGAAGTACAATCAATTAGTAATGGTTAACGTATATTTATGAACGCATACTGCGGACGGTACTAGTTTTCAGTTAAGTTGGGAGGAGACAAAAGAAATAAATAATTAGTGAAAAAAGGATGTTATCTCTGGTAATTATGTCTTATTTTGGAATGTGACTTGTGTATGTAGTAATATCGATTCTGTGATAACAGATAAAAGCGTCTGATATTATGCGCAAAACCAAAAACAGTTATTGTCTACTGTTCTGACCATATTGAATGCATGTGGCGCTAGCGGTGCAATTTAACCTTTTTTGGACGGGAATAATATTTTCTATTATATTTTATCTGGATGGATGACACCCACACACACACACACACACACACACACACACACATATATATATATATATATATATATATATATATATAAGAGCAAATAGTAAATAAAACATGTTAAAATACACTTTTAAAAAGCGTTGAAAATATTTTGAATTTGAAAAGGAAACACTAAATAAGTGGATAGTCCTTAATCTGCGGAGTTTCGAATAAATAAGTTCCTTCTCATCACAGGGTAGGATTTAGCAAAATGCGGGATTGGATTTTGCTTGCAAAAGTATTTGATGAAACTACAAGTAAGTCAAAGAGCTTACTTGATAACAAAAATTAAAGCAGAGGGAATACGGTGACGAAAAAAGTGATTTCACGCGAATGGACTTTAGTTTTACCATCTGGGATCATTTTGGTAAATTTACTTGTAATTTTTATTTTATTTCATGTTATTTTATCATATATATATATATATATATATATATATACACTTGTGCCCGATATTATTCATACCCCTCGGATCTTTGAGAGTTCTATAAGAATATTGCTCAAACCAGAAGGTAGACAATATTAAAGGGATTTCAAACAATAAATCAAGCATAAGCATTTAATTTAAACTCAACAAATAAATAAATTATGCAAGTTTGAAACATTATACAAAGAAAAACAATAATGGCACTAGTTCAAAATTATTCATACCTCTCTTACTAATAGTCAATAGCATGCCCTTTATTCTTAATAACTGCCTGTAACCGTTTGGGATATTTATCAACAAGGTTTTTACAAGCATCAACACTGATTTTTGACCATTCTTCAATGCAGTAGTTCTCCAAATCCCTCAAATTTCTAGGTTTCCGCTTTTTAACCTCAGTTTTCAATATGTGCCAGAGGTTTTCGATAGGGTTCAGGTCGGGACTCTGGCTAGGCCGTTCCAAAACATTAATTTGATTATCCTCAAACCATTTCTTGACTATTTTGGCAGTATGTTTTGGATCATTATCCTGTTGAAGGACCCAGTTTGGTCCTAAATGGAGCTTCTCCGCATCCTGTCTAATGTTTTTCTGGAGTATCTCCAAATATTGCTCCTTCTTCATGGTTCCATCTATCTTGACCAAACTACCTGGACCACTAGCCGAAAAGGAGCCCCAAAACATTAGGCTACCACCACCATGTTTCACCGTGGGTATGGTGTTCTTTGGGTTGTAAGCTTCTCCTTTCTTCCTTCAAACGTAAGAAGCATCCATATGGCCAAACAATTCAATTTTTGTTTCGTCAGTCCACAACATACTTGAGAAAACGGACTCTGGAGAATTCACATGGGTCCTAGCAAACTTTAGACGTGCTGCAAGGTGTTTTCCGGTGTGCAATGGAGTCCTTCTTGGTCTTCTTCCTTTCAGACCATTTTCATGCAGAGTCCTTTGCAATGTTTGCCTTGATATTTTTATGCCAGAAGACTCCAGATTTTCTAAAATGTCCTTATTAGTGGTGGTTGAATTTGCATTAACACTTCTTACAATATTCCTGGTGGCTCTAGCAGACAGTTTCCTTTTCCTTCCTCTACCTATCAAGTTGTTTGTTGTGTGGTGGCTCTGGAATTTTTTGATGATGCTCTGTACTGTTGCTGTAGGGACCTCAAATTTCTTGGAAATTGACATGTAACCTAAACCATCCTTATGTGAATTCACAATTTTAGTCCTAAGATCATTACTAAGCTCTTTTTTCTTCCCCATTCTAATAATTTTTATTCTTTTATTGGTTTTCAGTTGATATCATTTTAATTTCTGAAAAATGCAAAAAACGAAATGAAATTAATCAAAGGTTGTATAAAAGCATTCAAAATAACAATCAAACAGAAAACAAACAGTCAGAAACTCGATTAATACTGAAAAAATAAGGGGGTATGATTATTTTTGAACATTGCAGATTTTATAAATAGCTGTATATTTCTTTTATTACAAGTATCCCGGGATTTTAAAATGACGAAAATGATCAGAAGAGGTTTATTAAGAATATGTATCAATATGGACGTAAACAATAAATTCTTACAAAAGTTACACCTAATAAACTCAATTTTCAAGGGGGGTATGAATAATATCGGGCACAAGTGTATATATATATATATATATATATATATATATACTTGTAGGCTGCTTAAATATGATATTTTTATTAATGAAAATATTGTATTTATCATTATATCATATTGGGTCCAATATATAGTAATGGTTTTAGAAGATGAAAAAACTGACTTTTGCGCCACCATCGAGAATCGGAACCATTTACTTTTTCCTTCGGCGTTAATCCCTGCCTCGAGACATGTTTGCTGCAAGGCATACATTTACAAATGAACCAGTAGCTATTACGTTAAGAATGCATATTTATAATGCTGTCAAGTAGTAAATTCCATTTTTCATAATTTTCACACTTTTGCACAAATTTATTCCGGCAACAGCCCAAGTTTCGCATAGATTCAAATACCCTTTATATTAAGTGTAATGTCTGCAGACTAAAAAATGACAAAGGGAATTGGAAGGCAAAGTTTTTAAAACAAATATGTATGTGCATATATAAAAAGATGTTTGTGTTAACTATAACCTTTTTACGCAGACACAACGCAAGTATAAATCACGAAAAATGTCTGCATGAATATAATTACACGTACCACTTTTTTTTAAATAACATTTTCACCCTAAACAAGGCAAATTGCCACTTGGTGTAGGGGCCTCTATCCGGGGCAACAACTACCGGGGTACTATGTAGGGATTTGGGCAGCAAGATATCGGTTAACGTTACAATTGAACTTCTGCATGTCAGTACTGTTGGGGAAGCAGGGACCCGGAATGGAATTCCAAAGTCTGGCGGTTCTGTGGAAGAAAATATTGGAGTAGAAATGTCTTTTACATCTAGGGATCTCTACAGTGTCGGGGTGGGATTTAGCAGCCTGTCGGGTTTGTCGAGGGTGCTCACGTCGTGGGGGCACAAGTGCTTGCAGTTCATCAGAGCATTCACCATTAAAATACTTGTAGAACAGGCAGAGGGATGCAACATTTCGTCGATGGGAGAGGGGTTGAAGCTTAGATGCCAGTTCAGGGCCTATCAGGTTTGCGATTCTCTTTTGAACCGTGTCAATGAGCGAGAGACTAGTAGCAGATGCACCAGCCCAAATGTGACAGCAATACTCCATACATAAGCGAATGGTGGCCTTATAAAGGTACAGGATACTTTTGGGTGTTAGTAGTTTTCTAGCACGGTAGAGAGAGCCCACCTTTCTCGCAGCGGCCCTGGCAATGCTTTCGATGTAATTGTTCCAGCTCATGTTTCCTGTGAACGTTAGGCCAAGGAGTTTGAAAGATGTACTCTCAGATAAAGAGTCGTTGGTCATTGCTTTAGGTCGTAGAGAGGGTTTCTTGTAATTATTGAATGAGACTAGTATAATCTTGGTGGCATTGAACGTGACCATCTATTTTTGTCCCCATTCCACTATAGATTGGAGGTCATCCTCTAGTGTTTCTGCCATTTCTTTAGAAATGTGTTCATTCGTCCTCCTGTCGTGCCTGCTATAGAGTGTAGTGTCATCAGCATATACACCCATCTCATAGCCAATTTTGTCGGCGAGGTCATTTATTAGTAACAGGAACAACAATGATCCAAGGATAGACCCCTGGGGCACTCCCGCATTTATATCATATTGTTTAGATGTACGACCGTCAAGGACAACATGGATTTTTTCTCTTATCTAAGAAGGATTTAATTGTGGTAAATATTCTACCAGTGATACCGTATGATCTAACGTTCCTGAGGAGACCCCCATGCCATACCCTGTCAAAAGCCTTATATATATCTAGAGCTACCGCTCTGCACTCCCCTAAATCCATATTGTTGGTCAGTCAGAAGTTTAGCATCTGTAAGGTGATGGAATGGAGCATGGTTAATTAAGGTCTCAAATATTTTGGCAAAAAGTGGGAGGGCAGCTAATGGGGCGATAATTTAATGGGGCAGTCCTTTCGCCAGAGTTCTTGAATACTGGTACAACAAAAGCAGTTTTCCAACAGCCCGGAAAGCAATCTTCATTAAGGCCTTTGTTGTAGAGTTTAGAGAGAACTGGACCTACTTCGGCTGAGCACTTTTTTAATAGTCAGCTGGGATGAGATCTGGTCCACATGCTTTTGAAGTGTGAAGGTTTTTTATGATAGCATGCCCCTGAGCAGGGATTATTTTCCGATTGTCTAGCGTGGCGTCTGTCCGCGTAGGAAAGTCAGGTAGGGGTTGTTGGAAGGTTTCCGTTTGGAGTTTGAGGCAAATCGATCGGCAAGCATGTTAGCCTTCTCGGTTGCTGAGCAAACAACCTCGTGATTGTTGGATAGTGAGGGAATTGTTGATTGCCCATTATATACTATACACTGTTGTAGATTTTCCAGAAGTCACGAGTTCCTCGTTTTTGTGCTTTACGTGTTTTTTTAGTGGTTTCCGCAAATTCTCTATTAGCTGTCGCTATTTCTTGCTTAACGTTATTTCTAGCTTCTATATACTTCAGTCTGTTTGAACTGGACTTGTGTCGGTTAAATCTGCGGTATGCATGCTGCTTTTGAGCAATGGCAGTTGCGCAGCTCGAAGTAAACCATTGGGGAGAGTGGGGTTTACTATAAAATTTCCGCATGGGAACATGCGCTTCGATTGCAGTTTTTAACCAGTCAGTGATCGCGTTTGCACACTGTTCAGCAGGGAGAGAGAAAATATTTCCCCATGGGGCGTCTCTGATTAGTTCCCTGATGGCTTCTCAGTTAGCCTTTTTATAATATCTCGTTGTTTTGAGCACTGGCTCTTCAGTTTCGGCTCTATAGTTTAGGGCGATTTCAACCATTATCATTGCATGATCAGCGTTCCCGAGTGGGCTGTCGGCCTTCGGTATGCAATCATCGGGAACTGTGGTCAAAAACAGATCTAGTAGTGATGCGTGTTGTTCTTCCTAGTCAGGAAAACGGGTTGGAAACGTAACAATTTGTGATAGGGAGTGAGATATAGAGAAGCTATGAGTTGTGCTGCCCGCTGCGTCTGTGTAAGTAGAGAATCCAAGCCAGTTTTTGTGGTGGGCATTAATTCACCAAATACATGTACTTGTGCGCTAGTGTCGATGGAGAGTGCCGTGTCTATGCTGTCAGAGACTTTGTTTATTATGGTGCAGTCATGGGTCGAGGGAGAGCGGTAGAGAAAATAAAAGTAGCTAATGTTGTGTTGCATGTTAAGTCTAAAGCACATAACGGCTTTATCATCCGATTCTAAGTTTGTTTCTCTAGTTAGGGGAAGGGTATTACGAATGTAAACTCCATGTCCGTGCATGTGTCTGTCAGAGGCCTTACGGCAGAGTGGGATATATCCAGGCATGTTAAAGTACTTAAAGGGGATGGAGGAGTGTAGGTTAGTCTCACTTAATGCTAAGATATTCGGGGTATTTGTTAGGAGAAATGCCTCAACATCAGCTAAATTAGTTCTAAGCCCAAGGATATTTGTGAATGCAAGCCTCAAGAGAGGAGGCATGTTGAGTTTGTTTGACCCTAAGTCTCGTTTAAGCTTATTGTTAGATTGTACTGTCGTCATATTTTTTTAAGAGTTTCGGTTGTGGTAAGGGGGAGCTAAACAAAGGATATACATAGCATCAGACACGTATCACAAGTAGACCATCAGCTGATCATTCTCCAATTAGGATTGTGGCCTGAGGAAAACTAACCGGGGATGAGTGCAGGGTCCCTTTCCATGCGCGACACGGCACTACAAACATCCCGATATTATACAACTGTTGATGGGGCAGCCGCTGTAAGCGCTACCAAAGAGTTATGACACCGATACTACCAGCCGGGAACAGCAGCCAGAAACTGTCAATCCGGTACCCTCAACCCATTAGAAGAAGATCAACACAATCTAATTGCTCAGGCATATATTGTACTCAAGCACTCCCATATGTCCAGTTTTAGGTGTGGGGTATGCCGGGAATGGGGAAAACGGCGTTCGTTGCCCTAGCCAAGAAACAAGATCTACCACTGGGTGTTTCTGTCGAATCACTGTGGTAGTGTCTCTGCACCTGACTAATAGGCAAAGAAGTAGTATGGAAGCCGGGCGATAGACAGAGCCTATCTACTCCTTAAGCAGTTTAGGTTTGCAAACCGGTAATTTGTTTTAGTCACCAGCTCTATGAAGGTTGTCATCCAAGACTGAAGCGGACTCCCTCCCCTTTGGTTTAGTTACAGAGTTTTCCTTCTCCTAGACGGATGATCTGGGAAGATCTACTGGGTCCGTGAGCACTGAGAGAGTTTGCTCCGCGCCTAGGTTCTAATTCAGGTATTTCTGCGACCCCGCGTGGTTAGTGTTACTGGGTTAGTTTATAGAGGTTATATCTCTGCTGATTAGTTACACTCCTCCAAGTTATTTAGGGGCATTGCTATTTCTTTGTTACTGGATAAAGGGGGTGAGTTGAGCTCATGCAGTGTAAGCAACTATGATTGTAAGAAGGTTTGTTAGAGAGGAGATAATGTGGTTTGAGTCCTTCCCTTTTTATTTATGTTAGTTTAGGTCTAGGATAATATTACAGTATGAGTAGGTATTAAGAATTGAACTACGAGTTGTGTCTAAACTATTTTAGATGATAGGAGGGTTAAAATGTAAATGCAATATAGTATGGTTTTTAGTCATGTGTAATTAGGTGAATAGATATATGGGCAGGTTTTAAGTAGATGCGAATAGAGTTGAAGTTGTAGGTATAAGGTGTGTTGCTATTATCGAGAAGATAATTACAGTTTTCAAGTAAGAGTCATGGGATATTTTGCATAACAAGGAGTGTCGGTTCAGTTTCGTATTAATCGTCGCAAAACTCTAGGAGACAGTTATGTAATGCAGATCGTTTTGCTTCTGAGTATGTACTTTGGCTGTTAAATATTTAATGGATAGGAATGAGATCTAATGCATGTATTAGAGGTAGAAATGTATAGATGTTTAGTGATGGATATTAAACATGTGAGGGTTAGGGGCTGGAGGTTAGAGATTCCACTACAAATGCGGTGCAATCTAGGAGTTTAGTGGCGGCTTGGTGGGAAGGAGCAGATTGTCAGCGTTCAAGAGAAAAGGGGTTATTTATTTACAAACAACACTTATGTGAAGATGATCCTCCCATGAGAAAACCCAACAAACTATTAGGAAATGGATTAAAATAAATGTTTTTAATATGCAAATTAGCTAGATCTGTTGTAACTGAATACAATTCCACTACCCATATTCCACTAATCTGGAAGCAGACACAGATGAAGCAACTTAAATTAAAGGTAAATTGAAAAACAATATCTTAGAAGAACAAGAATACTTCCAGAATAAAACTATATAGTATATAATAAAAGCTATAAGCACTAATAAAATACCATTGACAATTCCAAGGTGAAATTATAGAATAACTGAGGTACATTGATTAGAAGACTAAACAACTTATGACAATGAACAAGAGATTACACTCAAAAGATGATGGTGTACCACTCTAAGTGAAGGGTAAACAAAAGAAGAGAGCTGATAAACATATATGACTGTGTGAACAGCAGAAAAAAAGAATTTAAAAATAAATAACGTAGAATATGGAAAACGCTTATCACTGCAGCAAGATCAACTGTCGAAATGAACAAAACCTAAAACGAAGATGCAAGGAATAAGGCGAAAAAAGGAAAATAATTTAAAAATAAATAACGTAGAATATGGAAAGGCTTATCACTGCAGCAAGAGCAACTGTGGAAATGAACAAGACATGAAACGAAGATGCAAGGAATAAGGCGAAAAAAAGGAAAATAACTTAAAAATAAATAACGTAGAATATGGAAAGGCTTATCACTGCAGCAAGAGCAACTGTGGAAATGAACAAGACATGAAACGAAGATGCAAGGAATGAGGCGAGAAAAGGAAAATAGAGAAACTGACGATAAATAATGTGACAGACAGTGAGAGGCACTTGCACATTACTACAAACACTAAAGCGAAACGGAATCACTTATAGCAGCAGCACAAGAAACATGATTGGAGCAAGGTAAATTCAGGCAAGGATTGACAAGACACGTGGAAATGATTATGTTTTCTAATGTTCGTAATTGCCTTTTCGGAAGTTCAATTCTATCAGGTTTACTAGAAAGTTCTTGCGGTTTTTAACTTTTAAATTCAGATGAACATATCTCAGTTTAAACGAAAATGTAGTGATCAGAATCAGCACACTTGTGCCGACGCAAAATGTTGTATTCGTATTAGTAACATGCGTTCTGCGTTCTGATGGCTATGGAGTCTCTAAACCTGTGTTTGATATTGCTAAGATTTTTGAAAGATATCTTACGCAGAAAGTTGTCAATAACGCTCACTTTCTGCAAAACTCGGTGCCGCCACAAAATTTTTTACATCTCTCTCTCTCTCTTTCTCTCTCTCTCTCTCTCTATCTCTCTTTCTCTCTATTTGTATCTTGTAAACCACGGCTGTGATTTAAGTGCGTAGCAATGGTACAAGTTAAACAGGAATTATTAAACTATTTGGAATTACTTCCCTATATTTAAAAGCAAAACATGTCCAATGAAGATACGCTGTGGAGAATGGAACCTCTGCGACAAGATAGCCGGTGTTCAAGTTCAAAACGAAAAAGGAAATATTCATAAATTCATAAAGAAAAAGTTAGACATGTTTTCAGAGCATCGTTTCGTAAATTGGAAAGTTTTACAAAAATCAAGTAATTAAAATTTGTTTAATGAAATATCATGTTGTTTTCTAAGAATTGTAGTGGCATCGTTATCAACAATGCAAACGAGTTTAATACTTAGTTTCGTTTTTTAGTGCTATGGCATAGGGGTCCCCATGGAAAGAGAAATTTCATCTCCAATCTCGTTGAGTGTTGCTTTAAGTTCTGATATATGTTTTTAACTTATTAGAGCGATAATAAATGAGAGTATCAGAAACATCACGAAAACCTGCTTTCAAAGTCGTCTTATTTTATAATGGTGGATGCTGCCGAAAGTTTCAGAAAAATATTTCATTCAATAAATAATTTTACGACATTACTCAGTGTTCAGATATTTGCAATTTAGTATTTACGTACCAATATGTCCGATAGACTAGCTTAATTTTAAATATATTTAAATACATTAAATACACAAACAGGAATACGTATAAGGCACAAAGATCATTTATATTTTTCAGATACTTAAACTATAACAAAGAAACAGACGCAAATAAACTATAAATGTGACTAATGAATTAAGAATATGATAAATGATAAATAGTGGCAAGCCGGTTCACTCGGTTCACTCCCTGCGAAACAAGAGATACTGACTGATTTCTGGCGTTAGATAGCATTATTCACTGATGGTAGCTGGAGTATTTAATCAGTTCTAGCCTGGAAATCAAAGTTGGGCAAGTCAAAGGGATTCTCTATCTGACCAAAATCCAATTCTTTAAACTTTTTGGCAAAACTTCACCGGTCGACACTTTTATCTCCCTCTCGTGTCCATACGGCCCAGCATGATTGGCGCTTGGCTTAGAAACTATCTTGGCAGCGTCCACTCTTATTGATATACCTCGTCTTTAAATCTGTCATGAAAAAGAGAGTTCTATAGTTACAACTGATTTAGTTTAGCTGTAAATGTCCGTTCTGGTAAGAAATACGAAAACAAGTTTAATGATTTAATTCCCAGTAAACCGTTACATATGGTCTAGAATAGTTGTGAAAAAGGATAAACACGCAAATGATTTGTGATGCAATTTCCCTTTTGAAGTGTCGTTCGAGATATTTATTTATCAGCAATATATATATATATATATATATATATATATATATGTATATATACATTATAAACTATATAAAAGAAATTCTGTGTGAGTTTTTTTTGTCATAGTTTCTGAAACAGCTGTATTTTGCAAATTGCACAAAATGGTTAGTTATACGTCTTGCAGTGTTCTTAGATATCTTTCGTACAAAAATTAATCCGATAAGTATCGAAAATCGAAAAGATCCGATATTCAAAATAGCTATTCTCTTTGATGAATAAAAATATTACTTTTACAGCGGAATATTTTAGGTTACACCGGTCAAGAGATATAATCCAATTTTAGCAAATCATTTAATCGAAAAAAAAAGATTTATTATAATCTGGAGATATATGTTCGACTGTATATTGAATTATCCCCTATTCTAACCTGCGTGTACCTTACTATTTTATTTTACATTTTTCTTATTAATGAGTTCAATTTGCGATGAAAAAAGAGATATCATTTAAAATCGCAGCAAAGCAATTCTTCGGTAGCATATTTTATTTAAATCAAACATTAATCAGAAGTGACTTTCGAGAGCATAAATCCTCAAGCCCAATTATCAACTAAGGTGATATTGTATACCAACACAGATCAAATTTTATGAACGACATCATCATTATTATGTTTTATTTTCTTATTTTTGGGGAATTAGTCTTCCGGGCAAATTATTCATCTATATATATAAAAGCGAAAATGCATGTATGTATGTGTGTATGTTTGTGTGTCTGCTAAAAACTTTCGACAGACTGATCAAAAATTCACAATCTTGCTCTTATATGAAAGCCCCATCGTTCGCCCGACAAATATCGAAAAATTGGCCAAAAACGTTAATTTTTCACCCAGAAATCAACACTTTTAACAGGGGGGGTCAGCAAAAACCTTCGTCTCATGACGAGATCGGTTGTACGCATGCGTTAGACGACGCCATATCCTAATTTAGATTAAATATTTGAAGAATTGACGTCGAGTTAGTTCAGTTGGTTAGAGCGTTGGGTCATTATCTAAATGTCTTGGGTTCGAATCATGGTGTGAGGTGTCTTCTTTTTCGATTTTTTAAATTTTTAATATTGAAGCAGGGTTATTTAAGTCATTTTTCACGTAACGTTCGTTTTTCTGCTTTTTTTATTTCGCTTATTCTTAGGTTTTCATTAATACCCCCACCCCCAACCGACCACACACACACTAAAACACCCAGGTACCCACCGATTTTTAAAATTTTAATATTGAAACAGGCTTATTTAAGCCATTTTTCACGTGTTTTTTTTTTGTTGGGGGGGGTATTTTTCAGAAGTTTTAACGTTCGTTTTTCTGTTTTCTTTTTTGTTTTTGTTTTTCAGATTTTTACATTTAACATTGTTCGTTTGTCTTACGTTAGTTTACTTTGTGTTTTTTGTTTTGATTAGCCCAGCCACCGCCTGGGTATTCCCTCTTTATTTTTCGGATAAGTTTTAACGTTCGTGTTTCTGTTTTCTTTTTTGTACTTCGCTTATTCTTAGTAACCCCAACGACCACACACATCTCCAAACACTCGGGCAACGCCGGGTACCCCCCCACCGCTAGTCATAATATCAAATAATAAATAGAAGATTCTATATTAATACATAAGCAATCTGCATCATGTAAATGTCATGTTTAAGCATATTGTACGACCGTGCGACATCGCGTGTCCAGCTATATATATATATATATATATATATATATATATATATATATATATATATATATACATATATATATATATATATATATATATATATATAGTAGAAAATTAGAAGGCCATAACAATGCGAGGAATGAGATACGACGGAAGAAGACGAAGGCAAGTGGCAATTTACAAATCAGTAAGTACATGTCTATATATATATAAATATATTTATTCAGTTGTATTAAATACAAATGTCTTTGAGTTGTGGATATTTTTTTTCCATATAATTATCCACAACCACTCAAAAAACTATTTTCAATAATTGTCAATATATGAAAAGCAAAATAAGCGTCCATTCCCAGCTGAACAGTTTTCTAACCGTATTTCATTTCCTCCGATGATGTGATCCATTGTTGAAAATCCATGGATTAAGGAAATTAAAATAACCCCTTCTATATATTCCTTTTGTCAAACAATAAATTCTTAAATCGAATATATGTCTCTATATGTTGTTTTTTTTCAGACTTTAAAATTTAACAACGAAACTTATATATTGCTCTATTCTTAAATATTGAGCTTCTCTTTTTTGGCTAGGATCACCTTGAAAGTATGAAATCAATTAATATCGAGCAGGATTTTTCATCTGGATTCTATCAGTGTCTTATCTCTCATATATATATATATATATATATATATATATATATATATATATATATATATATATATATGTATATATACATATAATAATTGCATCAATATACTATATTTAAGTGGACTGCTATTATATATATATATATATATATATATATATATATAGATAGATAGATAGATAGATATGGATATAGATATATATTTCATATTTATTATCATAGAGGAAATACTCTTTTGATGGCTATATTGTTCCCAATATATATAGTAATTATTGAAAAGATAAAAATATGACATCCGAACCTTCAGCTAGAATCGAAACCAAACCATACAGGGCATCAGCCAGAGTTGGTCATTAGCAGCTAAGGCTAGCCTAAAAAGTATTTGTGAGCGTGCCTAAGCGTAATTCAATTTTACAAGTTTTTTTGTCTTTCCAAGCCCCTTTCAAGTGGTTAGAAATCGTTGTATTCCTTACGTGTCATTCAGAAGCAAGTTATTCAACAGTTAATTGTCTTCAACTTAGGCTTTTAATTGATCGTTGTCGACATCCGACGGACGACCATTGTGTGAATTTGAATTTTTCATTTTGTATTATATGTTATGAAATAAGAGATAATGGTTTTAAAATGGTTGTAATGCAAACGATTAGATTCTGATAAAAAACATCTCTTTAAAAGGATTTATAAAATTAAGGTATTTTAACGAATACCTATTCTGAAAATACATCGTTTGAAGTCCAAATTAAAAATCCAGCAAAAACTTTCTTGTCGGCTTAATAGTTAGGATACTAGCAGGCTGCAAGGTGTTACCCGTTCGTAAAGTGCATATAAATATGATATGTAATTCATGCACATTCTGTATTTGTTTGTCCCCCGACAAAACGAGGATGGACCAGTAAATTAACCGTCGTCGATTTGTCCGTTCGTCTGTCAGCACTTTTCTCAATAACTACGCCTTGGAATTTTTACAAACATTAAAAATGATATGAGTAAAAAAGTAAAAGAACAGATTTTCTAGCTGATCCATTCGGGCTAAAATTGTGTTTATTAAAAAAATTGATTCCTTACATTTTTATAAAACATTCTGAAAATTTTAAACTTACTGATCTGTATATAATTTTGTTTATCTATACTTCACGATAACACTTGGGTGTGGCCCATGGGCTCTTTTAAGGCTAATAAACCCACTTCATTTTTAGGACTATTTCACCATAACTGTCAAAAATGTTCTGTGTATGTTTATTTAGTAGTTTTTCATGGTGCTGAAGTCAAATTTAAATATAAAAAACCTTTGCGAACTTGTGGCACTAAATGTGCAAGCAAATGATGGACTTAGTCATTTCTATTTTATCATGGTGCAGAACTAAAATTTACATATGTTAAGGTCTGAAACCAGTATTAGATGTCCAATGGGGACTTTTGGGACTAAACGGAGGTAGCATATGCTAATCAGTCATTTTTTATGCATCGTTCACTGTGCACGCACGGATTAACATGCACGCTTCACTTGTTTTAGATAATATAAAGTAATAAGTTAATATGATATACAAAAATATGACTATGATACCATCAGCAAGAATCGAAAACAGAACGTTAGTCGTTATTTTATGGTTCCAATGTCGCTATCGTCTGCCTTACCTAGAGATAGAATGAAAGAGTTAAAAATTAACCGACTTCATGATATGAATGTTTAATTTTTTTCATATACATAAGTAACATCTCGAGTAAGGTTTTAATCGATTTACCCTGTCAAAAGTCAACTATTTTGTTGTGAATTTATATTCCCTAGCAATAACATTTTCTGGACAATTGCAAAATCCAAAATGTACCACAAATCAGTTAATCGTTATGTAGAGCCCGCATATTTATAACTGACTATATAGGAAATTATTTTAAATACTTTTTAGATAACACGTAGTCTTTTGGTACTAATGACAGGACAGGAGATAAAACTCGGTTTTTAGGTTTATATATATATATATATATATATATATATATATATATATACTAGCATTTCAGCCAGGCGTTGCCAGGGTGTTTGGATGTGTGTGTTGAGCAAAAAAAAATGTGGTAGTAGAAAGGCAGGCCCGAACCCGTACCGCGAAGGAGAAAGAGAATGGGGGAAAAACCTGACGTCTTTGCGGTTACGACCATCGACAAACCTGAAGTGACTTATGTTTAAATTAAGGCTAGACAATCAAAAGGAGAGAATATCTTTCAAAAATATCGGCGAAAAATGCCACCCCCACTGTAGAAAAGTGCCCAGTGTAAGGTGAAGATATTAATAGTTTTAGCCAATTTTTTTCCATATTTGTCGTCCGAAAGGTCGAAGTTTAAAAAGATACTGATGTTGGCAAAATCCGTCGCATCTGTCGAAAGGTTTAGGCACACGTGCAAACATACATACATACATACATACATGCATACATACGTACACACATACACACATACATACATGCATACATACATACATTTATATATTGGTGACTAAAAATTTTCGACCCAAACTGGTTTAAAAGCTTGCTCTATCTCTGAATACGCTTTAGGTAAAATTTCAAATGTTTAGGCCAGAAATTGTCTGAGTAATTTGGTAGTAACCGCAGAGGTCAATTGTTTTTAACTTATACCCTTATTATGGCCCCTTAACATTTATTGTTTTGGGCTCAAATCAAGTTATTAAGTTAGATCTATGTACAAGGAACCTATATCTAAATTTTCAAGTGTTTGGACTCAAAATTATCGGAGGCGTTTGGTAGATTTCTCAAAAGTCAAATCGTTGAACTTTGATCCCTTATTAGCCAAATTTCTGACCAAAAACAGACCATAAAGATTTTCGCAAATCTCAGTACTCTGAATATATAATTTCGAGTATGTAGACTTAAAAGTTATTGTGTAGGGAAATGTATACACACACACACAGACAGACAGACACACAGATACACGGACACGTTCACTTTTATAGATATAGTAGCATTTCAGCCCGGCGTTTCACGTGTGTTTGGATGTATGTGTTGGGCAAAAAACTAAAGTGGTAGTGGGAAGGCAAGCTCGAACCCGCCCCGCGAAGGAGGAAAAGAATGGGGGAAAAACCTGACATCCTTGCCGTTACGACCATCGCTAAACCGGAATTGACGTAGGTTTTAATTAAGGCTAGGCAATCGAAAGGACAGGATGACTTTCAAAAATATCGGTGAAAAAGCGACCCCCACTGTAGAAAATGCCCAGTTGAAGGTGAATATATTAATGATTTTAGCTAATTCTTCGGTATTTGTCGTCAGAAATGTCGAACTTCAAAACGATACTGATCTTGTAAAAATCAATCGCCTATGTCGAAAGTTTTAGCCAGACATGCAAACATACATACATACATACATTTATATATTGGTAACTAAAATTTTTCGACCCCAACCGATTAAAAAGTTGCCTTATCTCTGAATTCCGTTTATGTAAAATTTCAAATGTTAAACCAGAAATTGTAATTTGGTAGAGACCGCAGAGGTCAATTTTTTAAAACATTAACCCCTATTATGAACCCTTTATTGTTTGATGCTCAAGTTATCAAGTTAGACCCATGTCCAAGGAACCTATATTTAAAATTTCAAGTTTTTAGACCCAACATTGTCGGAGGAGTTTGGTAGAATTCTCAAAGGTCAAATCGTTGAACTTTGACCCCTTAACAGCAAAATTTCTGACCGAACACCGTAGAGTTCAATTTTTTTTAACTGTGACTTTTATTATGGCCCCTTAACATTTATTGTTTTGGGCTCAAATCAAGTTATTAAGTTAAGTCCATGTCCAAGAAACCTATATCTAAAATTTCAAATGTTTAGACCCAAAATTGGCGGAAGAGTTTGGTAGAGTTCTTAAAGGTCAAATAGTTGAACTTTACTCCCTTAACGGTCAAATTGTTCGCCGAAAATCTATCACAAAGATTTTCCCAAATTTCAGTACCCTGTATACCAAATTTCGAGTCTATAGACTAAAAGTTGACACAATTATGACGTAGGGAAATGTACACACACACACACACAGACACACAGACAGACACACAGACATACATGCACGTTCACTTTTATAGATATAATAGATAATATAATATATATATATAATATAATAAAATATAATTTATTGTTTTGATATTAAAATTTAATGTAAAAATATATAATTTTTAAAAACAAAAAATATTATTCGAACAAAGAATACAATTAAAAGTAATTTACTTTATGCATAGCTTTTTAATGATAGCTCATCTCCTCAGAGAAAGTCATTAGCAACATTTTAAACCTGGTTTAATATAAGTTTGCTATTCAGCACATACCCAGAAAATAGTAAACATTAAATCATTTAAGCGACATAGAAAAAGAAAACAATGGTTGAAACAAACAATAATAGGTATACGATTTTAATATTCGAATGGAATAGTAATAGTTGAATAGAATAGGTTAATGTTATTAGATACTAAATTAGTTGAATGCAATTCACATTAAATGTAAATTCCAATTATTTCTGATATTAGCATCCAGAGTAATTAATAATGATCATTTGGGAATGGAGAATTATAGATTTATTCTTCATCATTTTTGGTGATGCAAGAAACATAAAAAAAAAAATATCTAAGACGGTCTCATTCATGGCATAAAATCCAATCGTTTAAAATTAATAGTCCAATTAGCGAAATATTCTAGATAAAATCAATATAGTTAGAACACAAAGAATTCAAATCCTATATTTTAAACGTGGATTTAGAATAAAGATAAAATAAAATAAAAATACAATTGTAATTTACCTTCAATGCAAACTTCTTCAGATGATTTATTTTAGCCCAATAATATTTGAGTAGTTTATTTTACTCTAAAAACAACCAACACATCACGGCGTATTAAATGTTTATACTTTAGATGTCTTCATACCATCTAAATTTAAAACCCTAATTACCAGTTTAAAACTATTTCTAGCTGTCTTGATGTGGTTTTTAGAGTCACAATTGTATTTTATTGTAATCCTTAAAACATATATCTTACATAAATGATAAAAACTCACCTAAATAAAGATATAGCTTTAAAGAATGTAACCTTTAAATTTTAGGATACTTGTTCGAATTTAATTCTTCCTATTTCTGCATTATTTTTCTGCAGAATACAAGACATAATTTGTTAAAATATCGCTATTTGATGAGGATTTCTTAGTTAAGTAAGTGCTGAGCATTCATAAAAATCACGATACGAATATTTTGGGTGACTAGCAAGGTGAGATTATTTCCTACATAGTATAGTATTCTGAAGTTCTCATATATATATATATATATATATATATATATATATATATATATATATATATATATATATATATATATATATATCACATAATATCAATTTATCAGCATCATATAAAAAACATATGGATTTGAGCCATACTGAGTTACGGCTGGGGGAATTTAAGAAGAGATATGTGTACGATATAAGCATTGCTTCGAAGTCATAGAAAAGTGTCCTTTATTCTAGTTTAATTTAGTATTAATTGAGATCCGATTGTCTGCTAGGAGTTACTTAATTTTCGCATGAATGTTTTTGGGAACTTTTTCTAATTCCTGGGAACGGCAAGCAGCTCCCCTGAGAGGTTATCGATTATGTCACAAGTCCTGTCCGTATGCCGAAAGATGTTACCGCGACTGTATACAGACAGTGCAAAATTCCGTTGACATGGGCAGGTAATTTTTTCGACAATTGCACAAAACGGCCCAAAAACCCTTTATTTCGGGCTTTTCGTGTGACTCGGCGTGGTTCGTTACGAACCGTATATAGATAAGGACAATCTAGGGACTCACACTTTTCAGAGAAAAAAAGATTTTTATATAATTCGGTGCATTCGTTCGAAAGTTTTTTTGATATTGTTGTATATTGGTTTATATTGGAGGAGATGATATATTAAAACGTGCCATGTGTTATCTAGTGGATGTCAGATATTGTTCTTTTAACAGACAAATAATAAACATATAAATCATATGTATGTTGTATAAGCAGGAGGACCTGATATTGACGTGTAAACTGAATCATGTTGTATCAGACTTACCAGACGGGATATTTTTACAGATGATATGTAAGAAGAATAATATATGCCTCATACCTTTTGTTTTCTTGAAGAGTTCTTCTGTATCTTCCCGCTGCTCCGTAACGAACCATGAAGCGATCAGCACCATCCAATTGAGACATCTGTTCTTATTTGTGAAACCATTGAAACAACTCTTTATATTTTTATAATATAAATTTATTACAGTTGTCTCAAATGGTTTTCACGGGATCTGCAGTTTGTCTACATTTTCTATTCTTAAAGCTCCCTCCCTAGCTGTTTCTCTACCCCTGTCTAGACGTCTGCCGTCTCTGGTGGTCAATCCTCAACTCTCTGAATCTCTCCAAAACTAACTACATCACGTGTTTCTTACGCTACACATAATTACATTTCTCAGACCAACATAATGTCCACACTAGTTATTTGTTTATTCAAAACCCCAAGATAATGTTTACATATATTTTCTTTGTTTCACATTCCTTTTGCGATTCCCACGTCAATCATTTCTTCCCCAATTTAATTGTTTATTATTCTAATCATAATAACTGATCCGGCGACCATCTATCGCTCAAATCAATTAATCAGAATACCATAACAGTAATAATATTTTTGACCATTGACCCCCGCTTGTCACAGTTAACAGATACTACACTATGATCACAGCCTAAAGTGTCATAACATTACAATATATATATATATATATGTATATATATATATGTATATATATATATATAATCATGAAAAATACAATTTTTAAAAGATTTAATAGTATAGATAATACAATAAATAAGAATGAATACATAATAAGGAAAAAAATGAAATCCAAACTAAATAATTATATAAACTAAAACCAAAAATATCATACGAAATTATCAAAGGTAATTAATACTAAATACACTAATAGCGCGAATAATATATAAAATATTGTGATAAATTAAATTGACAAATATAACATAATAATAATACTTAATAATAAAATAAAATAAATAATTCATACAATCAAATTATATACTTTTATATTCAGAGATTATCTTACTATAAAAAATCAGAAAAAATAATATTAAAATAAAAGACATCAGGATGGTCTGCCTGACAACATTAGGGTTACAACGCATGGATTTAACGATCGTTGCTGACACTGCAAAATTTCGCCCCGCATGAAATAATTATTCAAAAAAATAAATGACATAGTAATTTAATTAAGAAAAAGAATATGATAATTATAACTATAATAGTTATTATCATTATTACTATTATTACTAAGGAAACCTAATATATTAATTATATACAAAATAATATAATGGCTAGCACAGCAGAAGTTTTTTCTCCTTCTGTATACCTACAATATCTCCGTCCTGCTTCCCGTTTTATGTGAGTCACTTTTGTCTCATATTGCTTAGTTTACTTTCTTTTAAAGATATTGCATTAACAAAATATTAAAGCCTCTTACTATCACCGTTATATATAATATGAAATCCATATTCGAATAATTTTATATTTTTTTATGTTCCATTGATTTTAAAAGACACTTAGACGTACGAATTAATATAAACTCTACAAAGACTTCTTCTGTTTGTTTGGTTTGGGTTATATGCTGCATCACTTAAACATCCGGTTCCCTGCATTGCTATAGCCTTCGTATATACATTGAATTGGTTCTGCTTCCATTATTTCCAGTAGTGTAAAAATTGTCATTTACGAAATATTGATTTTTATGTTTTCTTCGAATATTGGCAAATAATTAAGATAAGGTGTTATATTTGTTTCTAAATTACGAGAAGCTAAAATAAAAACACAAATACACACTAAAATAGAAAACAATAGAATACATTCTAAATCGGATAGTAACGATTTCTGTTTTTTTTTCATTAATTCTAAAAGTCATTTAACTTCTTTTGCTGAATAGCAAAGATAAAGCAGAAAACTCTTTACGCATTTTATATGAGCAAAACCGATTTAGTATTATGAGTTGGCTTATCTTAGAATTCCAAATGTTTCAGACCTGTATAGCCAATTAAAAAACAGAAACAAGAAGAAGGAAAAAATAAATAAATAGCTAATAATTTTCTGCCTTGATAACCGATTTGGTGAGAGTAATCAATTTTAATGAGTGTCACACTAAACGGCCATATTGAGAGAAATCAGCGCGACTCCACTGCGCATGCGTTAGAAGCTATTACTAATTGTAGGAGTGTCTTCTTTCCGCGATCTTGTTATGATCTTCATGTCAAAGATTAAAACAATTTAATTCTTCTATTTTATAATTGGCTCGTTAGTTGTTTGTTTGTGTTTTTGTTTTGCTGATGTCAACAAACGTTGAGTCTACAGTAAATGCTGTCAAATCGTCTCGTTCTTTCATTTATTATTACGAAAACCAGCGTTTAAAACGACAGTAGAAACAGCTTTCTAAAATCCGATTTTTACTTGTTGTGATAAGAAGAATAGTAACGTGGGATTGCCAGAACTACTTGGCTAGTAATGCTCTGGCAAAAATTGAGAAGTACGCATGTAAATACAGCGTTCTTTAGTTATCTCCGCAACCGCAAAATAAAGTGATGAAAATAGCAATATATATATATATATATATATATATATATATTTATATATATATATATATATATATATATATATATATATTGCATATTTTATTAAGCTAACATTGCTGCCTAAAAACAAAGATTTGGCGGAAGGGAGAACGTATTTCTTATTCCTCTACCCCTCTCTCTACCTCTCTCTCTCTCTCTCTCTCTTTGCTGTCCTCTTACACATATACAATTTCTCTTACGAATTAAGAAAATCTATTCTATGCTAGTGTTGCACATTTATTTAAAGGAAAATAATTTGTACCAAGATTACCGGGAATTTTATTACACTTTAAACGAACTTATGTTAATGTGTATCTATTTAATTAAAAGTGACTATTATTTGCCGCGTAAATGCTTCGGAATTTTATATACATTAAACATACATTTAATTATTAATTCAAACGTAACTTTATTTTTAAGTTTAAATTATACGTAATTTGTAATAAGACTTAACAATGCGCTTTCTTTGTAATTAGAAAATTAAATTTACTTTTTAACTTTCTGACTGAAAATTCACTTTTTAAAGTTATTTTATTTAGAAAATATACAATTAAAAGACAAATCATTATTATAATGTTTCTATTATGTTAAATATTTTGTCTTTTAGTTGTATCTTTTCTAAAAATATGTCTTTATAAAATCAATTTTAAGTCAGAAACATGAAAAGTAAATTTTATTTTTTCTTTGATTTTAAAACTATTTTTTTTCGATATTTTAGTCTTTTCTCGTTATAATAATCATATTTTCACAGTGAATTATCGATATTTTCCCTGAAAGCACATATACTTTCTATGTGAATGTTTTGGTAATTGAGCGATGTTTTTTTTCTCTCGTGACTTTGCGATACAGGTTTTAACTTCTTTTTTTTTAATAATTTAGTAGATTCTGTTAAACATTTTTTTGTGTGGGTACGTATAAAATGATGTTCGAATGTTAATGTTGTCAAGTAGTATTTTGTGTGTAATAATATAATCGTGTTCAGAAAAATATTTATCTTTCGATTTCATTAGAAAATATTCATTGTTCAATTACAATAAAAATATTTATCCTTCGCTTTAATTTATTCGTTTTGTTTCTGTAACATTACAATTTAGCCTTTTCTAACATTTAATTGTATTTTGTTTAAAACTTACATAATTGCATAGACACTTTTCCTATTCGATTTAAAAAAAAGTATTAATTTCAGTTTTAGTGTATATAAGATAGTGTAGCGTTTTGTTTAAGTAAGTAATTAACGAATCTTAAAATTCATTAAACAACGAATTTCATTTACCGCAGAAACAACAAATCAATTTTCCTTTTCAATTATTGCGTGTTTTTATTTCCTAGAATATTTTTAGTTTCAGTCAAATAAATTGAGTTGCTCATTTTTACTTTTGCGATTCATTGATTACATTTTTCTATTTTATTTGTAAGAAAGCTCATTTTCATTATCAATATTTCATTCTTCGACATATCTTATTTTTACCTCAGGTATTTGTTATTTAACTAGCGGGACCTGTGGAAATTCCACAGCGGACTCATTCATATGTAATATCTTGATGTTGACATTCTGTAGATGTTCAGTGTAAATGGAGTCGATCTGATATTATTCTACCACTTTTGTTATAACTGCAAAAGTATTTTTCTACGCTATCAGAGACACCCGGCATGGTCCGGTCGTAAAGTATGCTAAAATATGATATTTTAATTTTTGCAGATTTTGTATATACTATTATAGAGTTAATGTCTTATTGATTTTTATATAGTTGCGATGTTAAAATTAAAAATATGTCCATAAGACATGAGTGCATAAACCTGAATCGAAACGGCAACGTATATATATATATATATATATATATATATATATATATATATATATATATATATATATATATATATATATATATATGACTACTTCATTTTATCACATAAATTAATATAAGAAAATATAATTTTATGCGAAAATTTCCAGTATTTACTTGAACAGTGCTCAACTCACAGGTAGATCAAGGTTGAGAATGAACCGCGGACTATTCTGTGTAGCTTAATTTCCATATATATATATATATATATATATATATATATATATACATATATATATATGTGTGTGTGTGTGTGTCTGTGTCTGTGTCTGTATGTGTCTATGTCTGTGTCTGTGTTTTGAGTTCATTCAGCTATAATCGAAACCGAAAACAAAACTTTGGAAGAAATATTTATAAAATTATAAAAAAAGATGACTTAAATATCATCAGCAATAAAACGTATAAAGAATTCTTGCTAAAATCATTTATAAAAACATAAATGATCTGAGTGCCATCAGCCATAATCGAAACCGAAACCGAAATCTTGATAAAATTATTCATAAAAAAATAGATTAGAGTACTATCAGCTATAATCGAAACCGAAACCAAAACTTATGAAGAAACCTTTGTATTTTGATTACAAGAAATGAAAGTACATAGTAATTAAACGACAATCCCTCAGATATAAGCGTGATACACTAAATAAATAAGACACACGTTATCCTATTAATATATAGAGTATTATTCACATAAAGCCATACATATTGTCCCTTTGACATAAGTGGCTATTATTTATGATAAATTCCATATGAAAGCATGTAAGTTGTTGAGCAGCGAGGTGTTTGTTCTCGTTATATTTAAATTCTGCAAAACAGTAATCAGAGCGAATCATATAGAGACTTCAACAATGCCGACGTAAGCGTCTGCTGCTGGTCGGGTTAGTCGGTAGTATTTACTAAAGTGTGGACAGATGCTATTAAGTCATCAGAACAAACTACATTAAAGTACTTGTAAAAAAGGCACATATATTTAACACCGACGGGATGAGACAGGGGTTGAGGGTTAACTGTTAGTGCGGGAGCTGTTTGATTGGAGACACCTTTTAGACGGTGTTTAAAAGAATTACATTAGTAGTAGGTACGCCAGCTTTAATGTGGCCACAATACTGCATCATGGACTAATGATGATTTTGTGAAGGTACAGAGGATTTCTTGCGTGAATAATTCTTAACATGTTAGAGAGAAACTACCTTTTTTGCAGCAGCCTTATCATTGTCTTAATGTTCGAATCCATATTTCCTCTGAATGCCAAGTAACCAACTGTGAACTATGAGCTTTCAAGTAAGGCTGTGTTTGTGTTAAGTATATTAATGTATTTTCCAGTATATGCATTACATTATGTTTCAAACAGCACCGGCTATTTCACTTGGTATTCAAAAGACTTTTGAAAATGGCTTTCAAAATAAATCCACATTATTTTTTTTTTATAGAGGTTGAGATTTTTTTTTTTGTGAGTAAAATCAATTGCCTAACTTTTCTCGCAGACTGACGAAAATATGTTTACGTTATTTTTCCGGATATTTTCGAATCGAATAATTTAGATTTTTTGTTGTTGTTGCCATTTTTAGTCCATCAATGTAAAATTGCGACGGCAGGTGCATATGAAGTACTTTTGAACGGAATGATTTTTTCCTTGTCGACAGTTTAAAAGTGTTTACATTATCCGTCGACCGAACGGAAACTGACTCCGATGCCGCTTTCCCGCCGAAATGAAAAATATCTAAAAAGCAGCGAGGGAAATATAATGCGGTATAAGGACATTAGTTATTGACGTACTGTTCAGGTTTTTTTTTAATCTTTTTGTCCTGAAGATGGTAGCCAAATATAACTTGAGTAAACAGATATACTGATCGGATATTTCGTATATATATAAAAATGATATTATGTTCATCACTTGGGAGACATGAACAATATTATGACACTGCGTAAGTCATGCCACTCTAAAATAAGAACAAATAATAATCGGTAGGCACGAAACGGAAAGAGAGAGAGAGTAAGTATTTTTGACAGAGTCTCTCTTAAATAATCTACCTAAAATCTAGTTATTATCCAATCAATACGAGAATTTCACCGATTATTAAGTGAATAATGAACTTGATAACACTGTACTTTTTTCATAATCGATATTATATATATTATGGCAGGAGAGTTTAGTTTTCTAAAAGTACATTCAATGAAACAACGTGTCTACCAAAAAGTGCTCAATGAGTAAACAGAGCATATTATATATATTATACTACTGGAAACTAGTTAGGGAAAATAAAACACCTATGAAAGAATGGAAGATTATTAAGAGAGCCAGTGCTTGCCACTAATTAAACTCGCCATATCCGTTATGCTTATCAGAGAAACTTGGGATAACAAGGGTTAAGGACAGGAACAAACTATTAAATATCAAACAAGAAACTGATATATCCTGCAAACATTTCAGAAGACATGCGCTTAAAGAACTCCAAGTTATGAAGATCAGAACTCGTACTATAATAGCAACCATCCCCCATCTCATACCCCGCCCAAAAAAAAAAGAAAAAAGAGGGGTGAGGTCATGATTATGAACCTACCTAACTGATTACATCAGTCTCTTAATAATTTATTTTCTCAAGCAGTTATAATATTACTAACCTGAATAAATACCTATGTAATAGTATATCTGAAGCAAACGGGTAATAAAATGTTAGACGAACCTCAAAATAATGTATGCATGTAGATGTGTGTACGTATGTATATGTGTATATGTATATATTCTGTATATATATATAGATGTATGTGAATGTAAGAATATGTATATGGGGTGTATGTATCGGTATGTATATGTGTATATAAGATGCCTGGAATAAAAAAGGTAAATATTACAATATATAAACCTTTCTGTTCCGTTCTTGTTATATACCTGTATAAACCTTGAGGGAGTTGTTGTTTTGATCTGGGGATAGACCTATTGACTTGAATGTGCATTCACTATATGTTTTTTATGTAGAAAAAAAACATACAACTTGCGAGAAATAGCAATCGGGTGGGTGCGTGGAATATAATTACGCATATGGGGGGGTTGATAAAAAAGAATTATACAGAGAATGCGTTCCTATCTATATATATTTAGATGTATCATGTATGTGTGAGTATACATATGTGGGTATGCATGTATATGTGTATGTATGTATATATGTATATCTGAACTATTAAAATAGGCTGTCTCATATATGGGAGTTACAATAGTGTATATATTACCAGAGTGTATATATGTGTGTATAAGTGTATATATATATATATATATATATATATATATATATATATATATATATATATATATATATATATATATATATATATATGTGCGCACCTATGTAAACTATAATAATACGCGTCTGTATATTTATGCCTTATGTGTACGCGGGTATACCTATGCGTATTCATATATATGTATATATATAAATGTATACTTATGTGTATATGGATATCTATATATGTATGTATGTATGTATGCGTATCTCATATGTGTATTGCATATATATATTTGTGGGTAATTTACACGTGTTATTTACACGTGTGAATAGGGGTGTATCTATGCCTATGGGTATATAACCTGCATTTATATGTATGTATATACATGTATGTATGCTTGTAAGTGTGTATATATTTGTTTATCGAAAGGTGAATAAGATTATGATCTACAGGTTTGAAATTCCCAATTGGCAGTTTTATTAGTATTGATATAATAACAGAGGTAGTATATACTAAGTGGGTGTGTATATAGCTATATATGTAAATATATGTGTGTAGATGTAACTACGTGTATAGGTATTTATGTATATTATATGGATGTGCGTTTACGTTTAGTGGAAATATATAGAACTGTATATGTGCATTCTATATATGTATGTGTTTATGTCTATGTATATATGTACGCGGGTGTATCAGAGTATAGATGTGTATACATATATTTTTGCATATTTATGCATGCAGAACTAGGTAGCTTTCTTACACATTATATTTTTTTATATTTTATATTTATTATTTATATTTCTGTGCGCATGTGTAAGTGAAATATACAAAACGGTGTGTATCCACTCATGAGTATATATATATATATATATATGTGTGTGTGTGTGTGTGTGTGTGTGTGTGTTTACTTCCGTTATATACGTGTATGTAAGGTGAGAATATCGGTTTCTCCGAACTGAGTGGCCATCGGAAATATGTAAAGTCTTTGACCGCCGGCTAGAGTAGACATAATGTCGGATTTCTCAAGTATTTTATAACGTAAAACTAAAAGAAGATATACATAAAAAAGAATATAAAAGGAAATAAAAAATATTAAAGATTATCCTTTACCGAGGTTGAGATATGAAGAGATAAAAGCCTGTGACGAATGGATTATTCAAAGACCTTACTTTTCCTCCTCCACATATAACCCCCCCACCCATATTAGATGACAAGATTCTAATTTTGTAAACGATATGAGAAAATGTTTTTGTGTCTTGAAATGTCAGTTTCGCGGGTAATTCTTGGCCTGAAGACGTAACCTCCCCAGTAACAGGTGATTACGGGAACATGTATGCACGTATGTAGCCATCAATGTTTGTATAAAAAAAAATATTATTATATATGTGCCTTGTTTGGGGTGAAAATATAATAAAAAATACGATATTTTAATTTATGTAGATTCCGTATATATTATTTTGAAGTCACTTTTCTATCGATTCTCATATAAATTAAAGTTGTGATTTCCAAAATAAAATTAGATATATCAAGGTATCCAGGTATTTATGTTATAATTGTTGTATATATTCTCATAGCAAATCATCCTAAATTTTTTTAGACAAAAAAAATATTCCATTCAAAAACTTTTTGAAAATATGAAGATGTGTCATCAATCGTGACAAAAATGGGGGTGAATAGTGTTTTCTGGAAATGTTAAAAATTACAATTCTAGTAAAAATAGTAGAAGTTATATATTATTCTGCTTTTTATATGATAAAATTCGCGTTTTTATCTTTCTAGAGAAATCTTGCTCAAGAATAATCGATTTTTATAGATATTACTTCGTCTTTAAAATAAAAAAAAAATTGGGGGTTCTTTCGTTTTTTGGTCGTGCGTACTAACTGGAATATAATGTAGAGAAAATAATAATCAAAACATACATTATAACTGAAGTAAGCAATATCATTTGACGTTTACTTGAAAACAGTTCGTACTGACAATAAATAGCATCTGTATTTCTTTTATCTTTTTTCACGTTTTTCTACATAGAAATTTCTATTATGCACCGTAAGTTATTATGTATGATATTGCTTTCTATGGTTATGCATCATGTAGTCGTTATTTTATAACTCGTCAAGATGTCGCGTATACAAAAGACTTACGTGATATCTTCCCTCAGCCCGTAGCCTTTATTTTTGAGCAACGGTTTTTTTTTTAATCAGACTAGAACATAAAAGAATTTTAAAAAAACATAGAAATTTACGTGAAACAGTATATCTAAATGCAACATTTATTTATTTATGGACTCTTGTCACATTGAATGAGCTCTTTATGTTGGATAAGACACCAAGGACACCTCTTTTAACTTCACATTAATTCTCCGTCATTTTATGGTCAATTTCTTTCTGAACAACATAATGATTATAATTACCTTCCAATTTTTTTAAACTGAAAACTCTAAACGCAAATCTAGATACAACCAAATCTAACCTGTTCAAGTCCTTAGCCCATATATAAAGGGTAATGGCATTGTTTTCACAACTAGTGGAATTAGTGAAAATGGTAAACTGATTTATACCTTAATGTGTAAAATGTTTATTATAGGCACCGCCAAAAATGGCCGCAAAATCAAGTTGTTGTTGTTTTTTAAAACGAAATTACATTTATTAAAATCCATTATTTCTGAGTAACTTTTTTTTCCAGAAAGATAAAACCCTGAATTTTATCATATAGAAAGCAGAATAATGTAAAACTTTTTCTACTATTTTTAATTAAATTTTAAATGTTAAATTTTCCCCAAAAGTTAACAATTGACATGTTTTGTCTTGCACAAAAAACGTACTTAAATATTTAAAAAAAGGGTTTTTGAAATAATTAATTAATTTATTTATTGTCTAAGATTTAGGATGATTTTCTAAGAGAATATGCAAAAATATTATAATATAAGTACCAGAATTTCAAATAATTCCACTTATTCATATAGGTAACCAGATATTTCGCGTTGACGTAGAGTTCAGATCGACTCTGTTTACGTTTTCGTTTGATAAAAAGCAAACTATGGAAGACCAAACAGGCCAAAAAAAAACTTATTTTTCAGTGACGAAAATTTCAATGTATTATTAAGCTGAGGCTGGCCAGTACCAGATGGGTGACCATTTGTATACGTTTGGTTTTTAATGTGTATGTGTGTGGGGGCCAGACTCCCCAAAATGGGGGGGGGCAATTTAAAGCAGAATAAAAAAAAATTATTTCAGCGCGTTTGGTCCACCGTAGTCGAAAGGCGGCAAACGTTTTCAAACGGGATCGAAAAAAATGATGCTATTTTTAACACAAAGGGCACAATATTTATCGAATTTTTTTTTTTTGGTATCGATTATTCAAAGCATGCCCTGTTTTATAATGGTCATGCATTATTCGGCTCGCTAAAAAGAACTTGTTAATTTATTTATCAAAAATTTTTAAATAGTTTTTTTCGTATAAATATTAATTTTTTTTTTTTGTTTTGCTTATCTTAAATTAATTATTTTACTTAACATATTCACCGAATTTCACACTTCAAAACTCAAAAGCGGGATAATTAAACACAATCGAAGTTCTGATATTCAGACGTCAAAATAAGGTATGCAAACATTTTTTTTTTAATCTATAATTCTGTCCCTTACAACATCACAATATGTTGATTTCAGTTTCAGATGATTATTTTAAGCATATTTGTTCCCACTTCAAAACAAGGGGGGTTGTAAGCAAAAAATATATATATATATATAAATATCGTTTATGAAAAATAAGTACACTGTTATAAAGTTCATTCTTCTCCTAATAATCGCTGAAAAGTTCGTATTGATCGGATAATTACCTGATTTTTGGTAGATTTTTAAAAAGACGGTCCGTCAAAAAGTACTGACCTGCCCCCCCCCCCCAGTTTTGGCGGTGCCTAGTTTATTAGAATGTCACTTCATATCAAGGTCCAAATGTTTCTCGAAGAAAAGATTTAAATATGATGAGACAATATCGTAATGATTTGCGATTATTGTTGTCATTGAGCAGCATTAAGCTATTTTAAAGAACATCACGAATTTGTTAATATTGAACTTGAATGCGAACATGTAGTCAGCTGGGAAGCAGCCTCATTGACCGACAACCTAAGGGACACTACTGACAATGTTTTTACTTGGACAAGATTTCCTTTTCGAATATTTTATGGGGGGGCGCAATAGATTGTAGCTTTAGTGTACACCTTCCATGAAAATGATGACAGAGAACAATGCGTCTAACAACGTTGCGTTTGTGAGAAACATGTAGTAAGTATCAGAAAACGGTAGTGCTCACTAGATTTTGAAATCGGTTTTTACCTTGTGCATGCAGGAAGGGTTTCTATTGATTAAATCTCTCTAACAGTACTCGATTACTTAATGATAATATTCTATTTGATAAAATAAATATATGTAAGCGTCAATACTATTAAAGTAAGTTTTATCTCTCAAGAATTAATAAGCATTATCAATTAAATAAAATAGATAAATAAAACAAATATTCTATTTTTTATTTTTTTTTTTTTTCAAAGATTATCCATAATTTCGTGAGTTAATGATATTTTATTCCGGAAATGTGTTCTTATTTTATCCACGTAATGCTTTCTAGTCGCGAACAAACGGCGTATTAGGTTTGTGTAAAAATAATGTAGTTTATATATATATATATATATATATATATATATATATATATATATATATAATTGGACGTCAAAAATAGAATTTGTGTTCGTTTTATCTACGACGAAATATACGCTATTTTCCTGGGCATTTTTATTTTCATATTCACCCTCTGTCTTCCGCTCTCTTTCACGCACACACACAAATGTACACTTGTACCTGTCGTAAACTCGCACATAAAGAAAGAAAACCCATCCAAAAGCGAACAGTCACAAAAATCTCCAAATACGGCATTAACTCTCTCCAACACCATATCTGCTCTTTCTCGACTGCCTACGACTCGATTGTTTTTATTAATTCGTCAGTTAAACCGAGCAAATGTCGCCCCATATACATAATACTGGCATGCGTGTTACTATTTGAAAAGAAAAAAAAGAAAAAATGTCTACAAAATTAGGTTTTTCTTTTTTGCCTTTCCCCCTCCTCGATTGCGCCCCTGCGCGAATAATATCTTCTATTATATATTTATTAACTATCAGAACACCAGGTGTTACTCGGTCGACAAATACACTAAAATACGATATTTGTTATTATATTTATAACTAGCAGTTCAGTCCAGCTTTACTCAGGCCCTATATATCGTTCATAACTCATCGTTCATAATTCATGTCCAGGTAACCTGCATCTAATATGGAGCATCGAACTCAAATCTTTTAAACTGTGAACGCTTGGGAGCCAAATTTTCAGCCGAAAACAGATTAAAACGTTTGCCTTATATCTAAATACACTTTATGTATTATTTCAAATTTTTAGACCAAAAATTATCAGAGTAATTTGGTAGAGACCGTAAAAGTCACATTTTCTTTTAACTTTGACTAGAATTTAGACCACTTACATTTATTGTTTTGGGCTCAAATCAGATTTAAAAAAAGGTGGATCTATGTCTGAGTAACTTACACTTAAAATTGTAAGTGTTAAGACTCCAAATTGGCGTAGGAGTTTGGTAGAGTTTCACATGTCAAATGGTTTAACTTTGACCCCTTTATAGCCAGATTGTTTGTCGTAAATCAATTAAAAAGATTTTCCCAAATCTCCATAGCCTTTTATGTCAAATCTCGAGTCTGTAGACTTAAAATTGACAGAGTAGGTGGATAGAGAAATGTACACGCAGACACACACACACAGACAAACAATTTCACTTAAATAGATACATATAGATTATATTTCCAATGTATTAATAAAGATCCAATTCGCTAATGATTGTTATATAGTATCTAATATGAAGATATTTTTTGCAATTTTTTTTTTAAATTGATCTCGGTGAAGTCAGCTGGAATCGGGACCAAAACATATAGCCCTCCGTCGTCATTTGTTACCATTTGCGCTTCGCACACATGCATGTGAAAATATTTAAATAACGTCTTTAAACGTATAAATATATATTTGCTCTTGCGTAAAATGTACACTTTAACTGACTTACGTCTGCCAAGGAAATTTTATTTATTTATTACCTCTTATGAGATAATTATACCGACTCGAAAATAAATATAATGTGTCATACAAGCCCGAATCCACAATATACCTAGTTTCAATTTTGTTTTATTTTACTTCAGTCGAAGATCTCAGAAATCCAGGGGTCCAAAATTTGGGGCTAACACTTGAAATATATACGAGATACATAGATATTCGAATGTTCCATTTAAGTTCTTTATTTCTCAAACACTGAGTTAGTTAAGAAATTGAGAACATAATTTTTCTCTCCCCAGTTAACCATTTTTATACGTTATAGTATATCTTTCATTTTGGTATCTTAGTCTTACTGGATTCCAGGACAAGAATTTATCTACTCTGGTGGAGTATCCAGCTTTGTGCTATTACTTGAGGTAACATCACTTGGAGAAGATGCACCATTCCTCGTAAAAACTACTGTGGATTAGCCATAGAGAGAAGATCTTATTTTGGCATCAAATAGTATTTGATTTTGATTATTTGTTCAATGTTTACTTCTATGGAAAAAAGTATCCTCATGCCAGGTGGTTCTGAGAAAACCATGTACAGAGAGACCTGAGACACTCGAGGACAGTGTCTAGTAGGCATTCAAGTTCTCTCCATTTCAAGTGTGTAGACTAACAAATGAAAGAGTAGATGGATAGATACCTTTCTGAACATACACATAGTCAAAATAAATATGTCGGCTAGCATCTTTCTTTACTTAAAATACTGGTATTGAAATTTAAAACAAATTGGAAAACTATGTTCGGTCTAGATTCTGTAAAAGCAGTCTATTTTTTATTAGGATATTGAATGTGTGCAAGAAATACAATTTAATTTAAAATTGTTAAGTAGGAATTATTTAGCATAGCGACATTTTAAAAGAAGCACACTGATATCATTTTTAATCAATACATAAAGCATAACAAATGTACGTATTATCAATTTAAAGAATACTTAGTTGATAACAACAATTATTATTTACATGGGAAAATACGATGGATATTTTAAAACATCACATTTTGTTCTATCATATTTTAGTGCAATTGATTATTTTCTTTGCTTGCTAAAACAATCATTTCATTAATAGTTTTATTTGTATGTTAACGTCTAGTTTCGAAAGAGTTGAAATGAACAGCTTTGAGATCTGATAATTGAACTGCAAAAAAAATCTCCAAGGAGGTTGTTTGGTCACGTGATGAGCAATCAAATTAAAAAAAACGTGATAATTTCTACCGAAGATATTTAAAAGAAAATCGCTCCAGACAAGGCATAATACTACTTGATCTAAGAAGCTAAAACTGTAACTTCATGATCACTAACTAGCCAATGATAAGTATTGCATGGTTACATTTCCACCGAGAAATTAAGAATTCTTTTTAGTTTGTCAGAAACATCGCTATTTGTATGTGAGTACAAAAAGAAAAGATAAGAGTAGAAATCTGCCGAAAGTAAGCCCAATGTAAGTGTGTTCCAATCCTTCATATTGCTACACAAAAATGTGCTTAGTAAAAATTATTCTGACAATAAATAGTCATCTTTCTGTATACTTGGCAAATATCATCATTTATATCAAGGTTTTTTACGTTGTGCATTAAGCATCTGAAGCCGATGGATAAACAAACACACATCTATTTGATAGAATATTGAACGAATTTACGAAATTTGTTAATCTTTTGGGAATCATTCATTTTTGCAATATTATTTGTGCAAGATTAATATCGTACTTCTAGGGGTTTGTTTTATTAACTAATTTTCCATGGTTGCAAATATTATTATAATCGACAGCCTCAATTTTTTTTCTTATACTTAATTCCTTTCACCAATGAATTCAAGAATGAATATTGATAGAATAAATTTACTTTCTGTATTAGTCAAAACAAGAAAAGATGGCAATTATTTTGTACGTTTTCATATATTTACATTTTTCTTGCAATTTAAATTAAGAATTGGAATCAACAATCGAGTTATCCATATTTACGAGAGTCGCATATGTTTACGGGATATATTATCTACTATATCCTGAAAAGCCCATTCGTATGTCGACATCGTTCTATAAATAATACCTATCGTTATACCTAAATATATAAAATCGTAACAATGTATATCTACACAGTTAGACAAAATTCAATCCCGTCGAAAGGCAGGATGGGAACATTAATCATAGATGCACATTTAATTCATGACGAGATAAGTATCTAATTGAATGGCCACGAAACCTTTTATTTTATGCTTTAATATCATGTCGGAGATAGATTGGTTTATTCTCGAGATTGCTTTTCAGACAAAACCTATTTGAAGTAGTTCACAGACATTAACTGTTAAAATAATAAGGACAAAGTGAACAGCTTGCAAGTACTTTATGTATATATATATATATATATATATATATATATATATATATATATATATATATATATAAGTAAAATACAGGAGTTATTGAAATGAAAATAAGGTTATATTTTGTAAGATTTTACAATAGACGTGAGCCTGCTAGGATATCTATACATACTCGCTATTTCCATACACATACATGTTAACATATCCACAAAGAAACATACGCACACACACATTATATATATACATATATATATATATGTATAAGTGCCTTATATATATATAAGTGCCTTATATATATAAGTGTGTTATTTATATATATATGAGTGCTTTTATATATATATATAAGTGCCTTATATATACATATATATAAGTGCCTTATATATATATATATATATATATATATATATATATATATATATATAAGGCACTTTTTCTATGTGTTTGTCTTACTTGTTTATTTCCTATGGACTTCAAAAAGGGTTTGCCGACATTTTAAATTGTGCAGAAATATACTGTACGTGTCTGGAAGTATTCCAATGTTCCTAGAAGGGATTGTTATCAGACCTCTTTTAATAAGTATAACAATCGATAATTGTAAAATTCCATTAAAGAAAAACATTTTTACCAATGTTTGAATCCTTGTACAGCCTAACATTACACGTGAATTTGGGAAGCTTTTGCTCAGCACAGGCAGAATGGTCAGACATATAATACTAATATAATGTCATTTGATAAAAAAGACGCGCGTTTGAAATAAATGCTTCTGTTTAGAACGCACTTGGTCCATTACACGAGTGTTTTACCAAATAAGCAGTTTATTTCTATAGTCTAATGTAGACTTTAATGTATTGTTAACTACTTGACTGTGGGGAGACATGTGCTGCTTCTGTTTGATGCACTAAAGCTAGCAATAAATCGATTTTATGGTAAAAGTGCGATTTCACCGATTTTAATGACACTAAAAGCATTAGAAGTGCGGAATATTTGCTGATCCTAAGTCACTTACTTAGTGCTATATATATATATATATATATATATATATATATATATATATATATATATATATATATAATTCTGAGGTTTTGTAACCTATAAAACTGTATAGAAAACTTCTTTAATTAATATATTTTTTATCATTCGTTGAAAAGCTATTTTACTCAGTAAGTTATTTGACCACCAGCATTTACTGTATTCACTTGCTCTCCCGAATTCACAATGGTCCTAATGTTATTTAATGGAACCATCAAGTGTTTACACTGAAACGCATTTTCGGAGATTGAAAAAAAAAACAGTATATTAAATTATGACTTCCCAGCATTTTGATCACCTACCACCTCCCTTAATCACAAGAACAAAACAATTTGTTCCACATAATCGATCTAGTTTCCTGCTCTAAATTAATTTGGTTAACCCATCCATTCTATCAAAAAATGCTTACCTGTGAGATTTTTCCCTGTTTCAAATTAAAATAAGATACATTTAACAGCGTTGTATTTATATGATTCTGACGGGTCCATTATAGTGCTTGTCACTACCTGCTTTGATTAGTACTTTATTTATATATGTCCATTCTTACGTACTTATAAAAATATATAAAAGCTAAATATATATATATATATATATATATATATATATATACAGGCAGCGTGCAATAAGTAATGCTCCTGACCCACTTCAAGTTGTCTGATCTAGTTGAAAGTGTGCATGTGCAATGATTTATGTCTTTACGGGTTATGTGGCAAATTAAAGCTCTGAACTAATTGTGGTTTCTGTTTTACAGGTGTTTTAACTGAGTCAGGTGTGAAATGGAACCTGTTGAATGTCGAGCAGTGATCCGGTTTTTGTATTTGAAAGGACGCACACCACAGGAGACTTTTGATGAAATCAAAGAAACTTATGGTGATAATGCCCCATCATATGACCTTGTAAAACGCTGGCATCGTGAATTAAAACAGGCCGAAATCTGTAGAAACAGCTCCCAGACCTGGTCGCCCCCTTCTGCCATTGATGAGGCATCTGTCCGTCAATTTGAGGCTGCCATTTTAGAAGGTCGGCGCATTACTATTCGCCAAATAGCCCAAGATGTCAAGATTAGTACAGAGTCTGTGGAAACTATCACTCATGGCCATTTTCATATGCATAAGGTGTCTGCGAGGTCGATTCCCAGGTTGCTCACGCCATTTCAGAAGTGAAAGCGCATTGAGTGCTCGATGATGAATTTGGAGATATGCCAAGAAGATAAGTCAAATTTTGTTCAAAAAACTGATTACACAGGATTAAACATGGGTCTATCGCTATGATCCAGAGACCAAAGTCGAGTCAATTCAGTCGAAGCACTTGGACTTACCAGCTCCAAAGAGGGCAAGGTTGCAGTCCTCCGCTGCAAGGTCATGCTCACAATTTTCTGGGACAAGGGCGGAGTAGTGATGAAAGATTTCCTGCCAAATGGTACCACAATTACAGGAGCATATTATGCTTCACCTGAGGAAATTAAGGAAAACTATCAAACTCCAGAGGCGGGGCAAAATCAGCAAGGGTACCCTCCTCCTGCAGGACAAGGTTCCGGTCCACAACTCCCATGTCACCAAATAAGAAGCACGGGCGTGGGGTTATGAAAATTCCCCCATCTTTCCTACTCTCCTGACCTTGCACCCTCTGACTTTCATCTCTTGCCGGCCATGGAGTTGTTTTTGAAAGGAAATGTTTCCCAGACGATGCAGCCTTGATTTCTGAAGTCACGTCATAGTTGCAGGATCAACCTGGGGTTTTCTACAAAAACGGTTTCCAGAGCTGTATCAAACGATGGGAGAAATTCATAATTCTGGGTGCTTCCTATGTAGAGAAACGCTAATAACTGTGCCAAGCTTCGTTGCTCTACTGCAATGGAAAGTTGGTCAGGGGCATTACGTATTGCAGGCCCCGATATATTTATATATACATACATGCACACACACACACACACACACACACACACACATATATATATATATTTATATATACATAACATCTATCTATAAATATGTAAGCCCATATATATATATATATACATGTAAATGTAGATATATACACACACATATATATGCATATATAAACATACACACAGATATATAAATATATATATTACATAGGCATAACAATTTATCAAGGCATAGAGACCACTCGGGGATAAGGGTTAAGAGTGCAAAGTAGTCAATTTGGCAATATAGTAATCGTTTGTAATGAAAAGTCAGTAAATTTGTGAACTTAAGTGGAACGGCTCATCAAAAACTTGTTTATGTTTGACTTAAAGACAACCATATTGTAGTCAGCTGAAAAGCAGGAACACGGAAAGCAATTCCACAGGCGTGCAGTTCTGAGAAAGAAGCTTTGGTCATGGAATCTACGTTTAGGTTTAGGCACAGATACAGAGTGGGGGAAATTATTTATGGTGTTTTCAGCTAGACGAGTGTGTCTTGTAGCTAGTTTGGCGAGGGGGCACCATTGATTAATCTTAGTCTAACACTTGCCATGAAAATAACGATAGAGCAGAGACAAACTCTCTCTCTATATATATATATAATTATAAAACTCAAATGACCGTGTAACGATGTATGTTACCCACTTTCCGGTTTACCAGATTCAGTTGCGCATGCGCGCATGACATGCGCACTGAAATATTAACGTTATTACTTCGAAATTATAATTTAACATGGGAAGAGCGGGTTTTAAAATAACTTAAACGTAATACAGAAATAAACGGTGTAAAAAAAACAGATATATTAAAATTTGAATTTAACTATAATAAGTATTATGGTATCTCTTCAGTGCACATTTACCTATAAGTATGGTCAACCACTTATATTTCAGTAACTGTAGGTTTTTAAAAAATAATCAATGATAATAAACAGAACCACTCATAGAAATTTTTCATTTTTATATACTTTCATAGAAATGTTTCTGTTATGTTAAAAAAAAACTATTTTCTTTATGTCACAAGTGTCACACTCATATATGAATTACATAGCTAATATAACATACTGACGAAGTGGGTCAGGGAGAGTCTAGTATATATATATATATATATATATATATATATATATATATATATATATATATATGTATTTAAGTTCCATATTAAGTTAATATATATATATATATATATATATATATATATATATATATATGTGTGTATATATATTTAAGTTCCAAACATTTAACGCCATTTGGACAACTTATATATATATATATATATATATATATATATATATATATATATAGGATATATATATATATAGGTAGCCCAAATGGTGTTAAAGGCTTAGAACTTAAATACATTCTTTATTTTTATGATCTCTCTTTCGTGTAATTTTAACACAATCTGACTAAGACATTGGCAAGTAAAAAAATACAAAATTCAAACTATATTTATGAAACATAATGTCTTCAAGTTTGCGTATTTTAAGCATCGCATATTTGTGCTCTTTCTAACACCTCATTCTTGACGGATTTCAGAATCTCTGGATTGCGATTTAATTCCCTTATTTGTTTCCTTATATTTTCCCCCTCAATTCTTGCAGGGTTCTTGGTTGATTATCATAGATTTTAACATACTATGTGTCTACCTTGTACATGAAAATGCCGTCGATAAACTCTTTGAGTTAAACACTCGACCTCTGAATTTAGTAAGGCAGTTTCACAACTTGCTTACATTGTTCAATATTACACTTATACATATTTAATTTCCAAAATACTATATGAAAAATATCTGAAATAGAGAAAAAATAATCATTAATGGATAAACGATAAAAATAAAAATTTTCAAATTTTTTATTAATTTTTTGACAGTCTGCATATATATATATGTGTGTGTGTGTGTGTGTGTGTGTGTGTGTGTGTGTGTGTGTGTGTGTGTGTGTGTGTGTCTGTGTGTCTGTGTGTGTACATGGGTTAATGTATTTCACCACACGGGCACTTCGGCGGCATTTTATTTGTGTTTACGAATAATACAGCATACGCAATATCACGAAACCTTGTGTTTTTTAACATTTTATCATAAATCTGATCAAATCCTATTATTATTATTAATTTTTTCTAAGCTATAAGCTTAACACAATTAACAACTTTTCGAAGCCAGTCTATATAAGAATTTTGAAAGGATCTGAATAAGAATACAGATTATGTGAACAACTGATCGCTAACTCCTCAAGAAATTACTCCTTAAAATATCATGAATTCGAGTACAAATCAAGTTGATCAAACAGCATCACTTGAAAATACCCCCATTTATTTTCTTTAATAAACATGGACGATAGCATTCCATATTTTAAAGATTTCTTTAATTTCTATAGATCCATTGTACTTGCCGTATCTTCTCTTCTCGTCGTTATGTAGATTCTATAATGCAGATATAAATGCATAGACGAATAATTTGCAATCTAGTTTGAATGTGCATACTTCAGATCAATTGAATCGTATAAATGAAAGCAATAAAGACACTGTTATCAAGAAAAATCTCACCATTTTAAGAAATACTCGCATATATATAAAAAAGTATAAGAAAAATGGTTGAATTGGCACAGTAATAAACGATAGCTGATGGAGATATTGGTGTGTTTAGTTAATTACCATAAACGACAAATAAATGAAACTTAAAATAGATGTTTTAAAATAGGAATCAACTTCAGAACATTATGCACAGTTTGCCAACATGCTAAAATTATAGATACAAATTTTATAATCAGGAACAAACTAATTCTCTCTTTTTATGGGATTTATATTTTTACTACGAATAAAAGCAATAGAAATATTAATAACAATAACAATGATCGATTTTGTTATTTAAATAATAACACATTATAGCATGAAATAAAACGATATTTATTCTAAAATATTAATTCTGACTTGATTAATAAAATGGCAAATGAATCAATATAAATGCCAAAGTAAATGATTTATTATCCTAATCATATCTGGTAAACTTATAAGTTTGTATTTTTAATAATAATACATGTTTAAAAAGTTTGTGTTTTACTAATTGTGTCAGATAAATATCAAAATCATAGAAATTTCTTAAATAGAAATTATTCTCTCGTAATAACATGGACCAACATGTGACACAACCAAATAAACACATCCGTATATATGTTTCCTGTTAATGGTATCAAGCAGAAATATGTGTATACTGTATATATGTATATATATATATATATATATATATATATATATATATATATATATATATATATACTTCATTTACTCACATAAAATTAATATACGAAAGTATAAATTTATGCGTAAACTTTAAGTATTTACTTCAACAGAGCTTAATGAGTTGGTAGAGCAAGTTAGTAAGTTATAAAATATATATGGCGATAAAGCTACACTG